>NW_026559823.1:7500-15000 GCF_027744805.1 Dunckerocampus dactyliophorus | reverse complement strand
CCCTGGATGAAATGAGAAAAAAGGTGAAAAAATGGCAAAGTGTCAAGGGAGAAATTCAGAAACTCAGGCCGAGCTGCCTGGAGCCCAGGGGCCGCGGGAAAGTCTGTGGAGAGCCGCTGTGTCCCTGGATGAAATGAGAAAAAAGGTGAAAAAATGGCAAAGTGTCAAGGGAGCTAGGCAGAAACCCATGCCTAGGGTCCTGGAGCCCAGGGGCGGTTCTAAAGTCTGTGAGAGCCGCTGTGTCCCTGGATGAATTGAGAAAAAGGGTGAAAAAATGGCAAAGTGTCAAGGGAGCTAGGCAGAAACCCATGCCTAGGGTCCTGGAGCCCAGGGGCCGCGGGAAAGTCTGTGGAGTGCCGCTGTGTCCCTGGATGAAATGAGAAAAAAGGTGAAAAAATGGCAAAGTGTCAAGGGAGAAATTCAGAAACTCAGGCCGAGCTGCCTGGAGCCCAGGGGCGGCTGTAAAGTCTGTGGAGTGCCGCTGTGTCCCTGGATGAAATGAGAAAAAAGGTGGAAAAATGGCAAAGTGTCAAGGGAGAAATTCAGAAACTCAGGCCGAGCTGCCTGGAGCCCAGGGGCGGCTGCAAAGTCTGTGGAGTGCCGCTGTGTCCCTGGATGAAATGAGAAAAAGGGTGGAAAAATGGCAAAGTGTCAAGGGAGAAATTCAGAAACTCAGGCCGAGCTGCCTGGAGCCCAGGGGCGGCTGCAAAGTCTGTGGAGTGCCGCTGTGTCCCTGGATGAAATGAGAAAAAGGGTGGAAAAGTAACAAAGTGTCAAGGGAGCTAGGCAGAAACCCATGCCTAGGGTCCTGGAGCCCAGGGGCCGCGGGAAAGTCTGTGGAGAGCCGCTGTGTCCCTGGATGAAATGAGAAAAAAGGTGAAAAAATGGCAAAGTGTCAAGGGAGCTAGGCAGAAACCCATGCCTAGGGTCCTGGAGCCCAGGGGCGGTTCTAAAGTCTGTGAGAGCCGCTGTTGCCCTGGATGAAATGAGAAAAAAGGTGAAAAAATGGCAAAGTGTCAAGGGAGCTAGGCAGAAACCCATGCCGAGCTGCCTGGAGCCCAGGGGCGGCTGTAAAGTCTGTGGAGTGCCGCTGTGTCCCTGGATGAAATGAGAAAAAAGGTGAAAAAATGGCAAAGTGTCAAGGGAGAAATTCAGAAACTCAGGCCGAGCTGCCTGGAGCCCAGGGGCCGCGGGAAAGTCTGTGGAGAGCCGCTGTGTCCCTGGATGAAATGAGAAAAAGGGTGGAAAAATGGCAAAGTGTCAAGGGAGCTAGGCAGAAACCCATGCCGAGCTGCCTGGAGCCCAGGGGCGGCTGTAAAGTCTGTGGAGTGCCGCTGTGTCCCTGGATGAAATGAGAAAAAGGGTGAAAAAATGGCAAAGTGTCAAGGGAGAAATTCAGAAACCCAGGCCGAGCTGCCTGGAGCCCAGGGGCGGCTGCAAAGTCTGTGGAGAGCCGCTGTGTCCCTGGATGAAATGAGAAAAAAGGTGAAAAAATGGCAAAGTGTCAAGGGAGAAATTCAGAAACCCAGGCCGAGCTGCCTGGAGCCCAGGGGCGGCTGCAAAGTCTGTGGAGAGCCGCTGTGTCCCTGGATGAAATGAGAAAAAAGGTGAAAAAATGGCAAAGTGTCAAGGGAGCTAGGCAGAAACCCATGCCTAGGGTCCTGGAGCCCAGGGGCGGTTCTAAAGTCTGTGAGAGCCGCTGTGTCCCTGGATGAATTGAGAAAAAGGGTGAAAAAATGGCAAAGTGTCAAGGGAGCTAGGCAGAAACCCATGCCTAGGGTCCTGGAGCCCAGGGGCCGCGGGAAAGTCTGTGGAGTGCCGCTGTGTCCCTGGATGAAATGAGAAAAAAGGTGAAAAAATGGCAAAGTGTCAAGGGAGAAATTCAGAAACTCAGGCCGAGCTGCCTGGAGCCCAGGGGCGGCTGTAAAGTCTGTGGAGTGCCGCTGTGTCCCTGGATGAAATGAGAAAAAAGGTGAAAAAATGGCAAAGTGTCAAGGGAGAAATTCAGAAACTCAGGCCGAGCTGCCTGGAGCCCAGGGGCGGCTGTAAAGTCTGTGGAGTGCCGCTGTGTCCCTGGATGAAATGAGAAAAAAGGTGAAAAAATGGCAAAGTGTCAAGGGAGAAATTCAGAAACTCAGGCCGAGCTGCCTGGAGCCCAGGGGCCGCGGGAAAGTCTGTGGAGAGCCGCTGTGTCCCTGGATGAAATGAGAAAAAAGGTGAAAAAATGGCAAAGTGTCAAGGGAGCTAGGCAGAAACCCATGCCTAGGGTCCTGGAGCCCAGGGGCGGTTCTAAAGTCTGTGAGAGCCGCTGTGTCCCTGGATGAATTGAGAAAAAGGGTGAAAAAATGGCAAAGTGTCAAGGGAGCTAGGCAGAAACCCATGCCTAGGGTCCTGGAGCCCAGGGGCCGCGGGAAAGTCTGTGGAGTGCCGCTGTGTCCCTGGATGAAATGAGAAAAAAGGTGAAAAAATGGCAAAGTGTCAAGGGAGAAATTCAGAAACTCAGGCCGAGCTGCCTGGAGCCCAGGGGCGGCTGTAAAGTCTGTGGAGTGCCGCTGTGTCCCTGGATGAAATGAGAAAAAAGGTGGAAAAATGGCAAAGTGTCAAGGGAGAAATTCAGAAACTCAGGCCGAGCTGCCTGGAGCCCAGGGGCGGCTGCAAAGTCTGTGGAGTGCCGCTGTGTCCCTGGATGAAATGAGAAAAAGGGTGGAAAAATGGCAAAGTGTCAAGGGAGAAATTCAGAAACTCAGGCCGAGCTGCCTGGAGCCCAGGGGCGGCTGCAAAGTCTGTGGAGTGCCGCTGTGTCCCTGGATGAAATGAGAAAAAAGGTGAAAAAATGGCAAAGTGTCAAGGGAGAAATTCAGAAACCCATGCCTAGGGTCCTGGAGCCCAGGGGCGGCTGTAAAGTCTGTGGAGAGCCGCTGTGTCCCTGGATGAAATGAGAAAAAGGGTGGAAAAATGGCAAAGTGTCAAGGGAGAAATTCAGAAACTCAGGCCGAGCTGCCTGGAGCCCAGGGGCCGCGGGAAAGTCTGTGGAGAGCCGCTGTGTCCCTGGATGAAATGAGAAAAAAGGTGAAAAAATGGCAAAGTGTCAAGGGAGAAATTCAGAAACTCAGGCCGAGCTGCCTGGAGCCCAGGGGCGGATGCAAAGTCTGTGGAGAGCCGCTGTGTCCCTGGATGAAATGAGAAAAAGGGTGAAAAAGTAACAAAGTGTCAAGGGAGCTAGGCAGAAACCCATGCCTAGGGTCCTGGAGCCCAGGGGCCGCGGGAAAGTCTGTGGAGAGCCGCTGTGTCCCTGGATGAAATGAGAAAAAGGGTGGAAAAATGGCAAAGTGTCAAGGGAGAAATTCAGAAACTCAGGCCGAGCTGCCTGGAGCCCAGGGGCCGCGGGAAAGTCTGTGGAGAGCCGCTGTGTCCCTGGATGAAATGAGAAAAAAGGTGAAAAAATGGCAAAGTGTCAAGGGAGAAATTCAGAAACTCAGGCCGAGCTGCCTGGAGCCCAGGGGCGGATGCAAAGTCTGTGGAGAGCCGCTGTGTCCCTGGATGAAATGAGAAAAAGGGTGAAAAAGTAACAAAGTGTCAAGGGAGCTAGGCAGAAACCCATGCCTAGGGTCCTGGAGCCCAGGGGCCGCGGGAAAGTCTGTGGAGAGCCGCTGTGTCCCTGGATGAAATGAGAAAAAAGGTGAAAAAATGGCAAAGTGTCAAGGGAGCTAGGCAGAAACCCATGCCTAGGGTCCTGGAGCCCAGGGGCGGTTCTAAAGTCTGTGAGAGCCGCTGTTGCCCTGGATGAAATGAGAAAAAAGGTGAAAAAATGGCAAAGTGTCAAGGGAGCTAGGCAGAAACCCATGCCGAGCTGCCTGGAGCCCAGGGGCGGCTGTAAAGTCTGTGGAGTGCCGCTGTGTCCCTGGATGAAATGAGAAAAAAGGTGAAAAAATGGCAAAGTGTCAAGGGAGAAATTCAGAAACTCAGGCCGAGCTGCCTGGAGCCCAGGGGCCGCGGGAAAGTCTGTGGAGAGCCGCTGTGTCCCTGGATGAAATGAAGAAAAAGGTGAAAAAATGGCAAAGTGTCAAGGGAGAAATTCAGAAACCCATGCCTAGGGTCCTGGAGCCCAGGGGCCGCGGGAAAGTCTGTGGAGAGCCGCTGTGTCCCTGGATGAAATGAGAAAAAAGGTGAAAAAGTAACAAAGTGTCAAGGGAGAAATTCAGAAACCCAGGCCGAGCTGCCTGGAGCCTCAAAGCGGATAGAAATAGCGTGGAGAGCCGCTGTTAAGCCAGACGCCCTCTGGCGGACACAGGCAGGAGTTGCAGTAAATGCATTGAAGTCAATGGGCGAGAGTACCCAATGCGCCAAAAAAGTGCTGAAAATATGACAAAGTGTCAAATGAATGGGAGTCAATGGGCGAGAGTACCCAATGCACAAAAAAAGTGCTGAAAATATGACAAAGTGTCAAATGAATGGGAGTCAATGGGCGAGAGTACCCAATGCACAAAAAAAGTGCTGAAAAAGTCCACACGAGCCTAGTCAGAAATGCAGGCCGAGGCGGCTGGAGCCCCAAAGCGGCTATAAAAAGCGTGGAGAGCCGCTGTCGCCCCGGAGAAACGGAGAAAAAGTGCTGAAAAAAGGCCCACGTCCTAACGGACCTAGGCGGAAGTGCAGGCGAGGCGGCAGGAGTCTGAAAACCGCTATAAAAAGCGTGGAGAGCCGCTGTCGCCCCGGAGAAACGGAGAAAAAGTGCTGAAAAAAGGCCTAAATCCTAACGGACCTAGGCGGAAGTGCAGGCGAGGCGGCAGGAGTCTGAAAACCGCTATAAAAAGCGTGGAGAGCCGCTGTCGCCCCGGAGAAACGGAGAAAAAGTGCTGAAAAAAGGCCTAAATCCTAACGGACCTAGGCGGAAGTGCAGGCGAGGCGGCAGGAGTCTGAAAACCGCTATAAAAAGCGTGGAGAGCCGCTGTCGCCCCGGAGGAACGGAGAAAAAGTGCTGAAAAAAGGCCTAAATCCTAACGGACCGAGGCGGAAGTGCAGGCGAGGCGGCAGGAGTCTGAAAACGGCTATAAAATGCGTGGAGAGCCGCTGTCGCCCCGGAGAAACGGAGAAAAAGTGCTGAAAAAAGGCCTAAATCCTAACGGACCGAGGCGGAAGTGCAGGCGAGGCGGCAGGAGTCTGAAAGCGGCTATAAAACGCGTGGAGAGCCGCTCGGATGATTTTTCAAAGTGTCAAATGAATGGGAGTGAATGGGGCAGAGTACCCAATGTGTAAAAAAAGTGCTGAAAAAACGACAAAGTCCACACGAGCCTAGTCAGAAATGCAGTCCGAGGCGGCTGGAGCCCCAAAGCGGCTATAAAACGCGTGGAGAGCCGCTCGGATGATTTTTCAAAGTGTCAAATGAATGGGAGTGAATGGGGCAGAGTACCCAATGTGTAAAAAAAGTGCTGAAAAAACGACAAAGTCCACACGAGCCTAGTCAGAAATGCAGTCCGAGGCGGCTGGAGCCCCAAAGCGGCTATAAAACGCGTGGAGAGCCGCTCGGATGATTTTTCAAAGTGTCAAATGAATGGGAGTGAATGGGGCGGAGTACCCAATGCGCCAAAAAAGTGCTGAAAAAACGACAAAGTGTCAAATGAATGGGAGTGAATGGGGCAGAGTACCCAATGTGTAAAAAAAGTGCTGAAAAAACGACAAAGTGTCAAATGAATGGGAGTGAATGGGGCGGAGTACCCAATGCGCAAAAAAAGTGCTGAAAAAACGACAAAGTCCACACGAGCCTAGTCAGAAATGAAGGCCGAGGCGGCTGGAGCCCCAAAGCGGCTATAAAATGCGTGGAGAGCCGCTCGGATGATTTTTCTAAGTGTGAAATGAATGGGAGTGAATGGGGCGGAGTACCCAATGCGCGAAAAAAGTGCTGAAAAAACGACAAAGTGTCAAATGAATGGGAGTGAATGGGCGGAGTACCCAATGCGTGAAAAAAGGTCTGGAAAAACGACAAAGTGTCAAATGAATGGGAGTCAATGGGCGGAGTACCCAATGCGCGAAAAAAGTGCTGAAAAAATGACAAAGTGTCAAATGAATGGGAGTCAATGAGTGTTTTGGTCGACCAGGAAAAAACGCGTTTACGGGAGAGGGTAAATCAGCCGAGAGGGGGGGGGGGGGTATACTTTACCCTCTCCCGTAAATGCCATTTTTCCTGGTTGACCAAAACACCTCCAGCACGATTTCGGAAACCCAGTTTTTAGAAACACTGACCTCCAGGGGAAGTACCGAGAAAAGCACACTTTTGAATCCGCTTTTGACGCACTGAAACACGGACGTGAGCTGGGGCCGTGCCGCTCTTGGAAAACCCCTGGAGGTTATTTTCTAAAACGGGTTTCCGCGTCCCCCCGGGCGCCCGTGTTGGGCCGCGCAAGGCGGTCCGGGCTGCCCGCCCCATCTGAGTGCCCCGTTGGGCCGCGTGCATGGCAGGCATCCAAGGAAGGCTGATGAGCAGCGGTGATGATGATGATGAGACACCAGCTGCAATTTTGACAAAGTGTCACCTCTCAAGCATTTCCAAGCGTGACACAAACAAAAGGGAACGGGAACTTTGATATGAGTGACTTGTGCTTCTTTTTCTCCAAGTGTCACTCCACAGCTGGCACCCAGGCTGTGTGACGCAGGTGTCCGACGAGGAGCGCCCGCGATGGGCCGCGTCAGGCGGCCCGGGCCGCGCTATCACCTCCGGATGACAACATCCAAAGGAGCACGTTGGTGCTTGCTGGGAGTTTGCGCACGCGATAGGCGACGCCTGGCGGCCCTGGCCGCGCCTCGCCAGCGGGTAATGACGACCGCGAGCGCCATGCTGCGCCGATGGAGCTGTCCGAGGAGCGAGAGCGCCCGCCATGGGCGGCATCCGGCGGCCCCTGGCCGTGCTTCGTCTGCGGGTCGCTCTCCACCTCCGGGTGGCCAATCCGAGGTGTCCGAAAAGTGTGTGCGCTCGCCATGGGCGGCATCCGGCGGCCTCTGGCCGTGCTTCGTCTGCGGGTGCACACTCGGAGCGAGGCTCCTGCTCGCTCCGGCGCGGTAGCTTTGTCCGCGCTCCACCTCCGGGTGGCGAATCCCAAAAAGCAGCACTTTGGTGCTACGAAGGTGTCAGAAGAGTGTGTGCGCCCGCCATGGGCGGCATCCGGCGGCCTCTGGCCGTGCTTCGTCTGCGGGTGCACACTAGGCGCGGTGGCTTTGTCCGCGCTCCACCTCCGGGTGGCGAATCCCAAAAAGCAGCACTTTGGTGCTTCGTAGGTGTCAGAAAAGTGTGTGCGCCCGCCATGGGCGGCATCCGGCGGCCTCTGGCCGTGCTTCGTCTGCGGGCGCACACTCGGAGCGAGGCTGCTGCTCGCTCCGGCGCGGTGGCTGGGTCCGCGCTCCACCTCCGGGTGGCGGAAGGAATCGAAAAGGAGCACTTTGCTGCTTCGCAGGTGTCAGAGGAGTGGGAGCGCCCGCCATGGGCGGCATCCGGCGGCCCCTGGCCGTGCT
>NW_026559822.1:27500-32384 GCF_027744805.1 Dunckerocampus dactyliophorus | reverse complement strand
TGGAGCCCAGGGGCGGATGCAAAGTCTGTGGAGAGCCGCTGTGTCCCTGGATGAAATGAGAAAAAGGGTGAAAAAGTAACAAAGTGTCAAGGGAGCTAGGCAGAAACCCATGCCTAGGGTCCTGGAGCCCAGGGGCCGCGGGAAAGTCTGTGGAGAGCCGCTGTGTCCCTGGATGAAATGAGAAAAAGGGTGGAAAAATGGCAAAGTGTCAAGGGAGAAATTCAGAAACTCAGGCCGAGCTGCCTGGAGCCCAGGGCCGCGGGAAAGTCTGTGGAGAGCCGCTGTGTCCCTGGATGAAATGAGAAAAAAGGTGAAAAAATGGCAAAGTGTCAAGGGAGAAATTCAGAAACTCAGGCCGAGCTGCCTGGAGCCCAGGGGCGGATGCAAAGTCTGTGGAGAGCCGCTGTGTCCCTGGATGAAATGAGAAAAAGGGTGAAAAAGTAACAAAGTGTCAAGGGAGCTAGGCAGAAACCCATGCCTAGGGTCCTGGAGCCCAGGGGCCGCGGGAAAGTCTGTGGAGAGCCGCTGTGTCCCTGGATGAAATGAGAAAAAAGGTGAAAAAATGGCAAAGTGTCAAGGGAGCTAGGCAGAAACCCATGCCTAGGGTCCTGGAGCCCAGGGGCGGTTCTAAAGTCTGTGAGAGCCGCTGTTGCCCTGGATGAAATGAGAAAAAAGGTGAAAAAATGGCAAAGTGTCAAGGGAGCTAGGCAGAAACCCATGCCGAGCTGCCTGGAGCCCAGGGGCGGCTGTAAAGTCTGTGGAGTGCCGCTGTGTCCCTGGATGAAATGAGAAAAAAGGTGAAAAAATGGCAAAGTGTCAAGGGAGAAATTCAGAAACTCAGGCCGAGCTGCCTGGAGCCCAGGGGCCGCGGGAAAGTCTGTGGAGAGCCGCTGTGTCCCTGGATGAAATGAAGAAAAAGGTGAAAAAATGGCAAAGTGTCAAGGGAGAAATTCAGAAACCCATGCCTAGGGTCCTGGAGCCCAGGGGCCGCGGGAAAGTCTGTGGAGAGCCGCTGTGTCCCTGGATGAAATGAGAAAAAAGGTGAAAAAGTAACAAAGTGTCAAGGGAGAAATTCAGAAACCCAGGCCGAGCTGCCTGGAGCCTCAAAGCGGATAGAAATAGCGTGGAGAGCCGCTGTTAAGCCAGACGCCCTCTGGCGGACACAGGCAGGAGTTGCAGTAAATGCATTGAAGTCAATGGGCGAGAGTACCCAATGCGCCAAAAAAGTGCTGAAAATATGACAAAGTGTCAAATGAATGGGAGTCAATGGGCGAGAGTACCCAATGCACAAAAAAAGTGCTGAAAATATGACAAAGTGTCAAATGAATGGGAGTCAATGGGCGAGAGTACCCAATGCACAAAAAAAGTGCTGAAAAAGTCCACACGAGCCTAGTCAGAAATGCAGGCCGAGGCGGCTGGAGCCCCAAAGCGGCTATAAAAAGCGTGGAGAGCCGCTGTCGCCCCGGAGAAACGGAGAAAAAGTGCTGAAAAAAGGCCCACGTCCTAACGGACCTAGGCGGAAGTGCAGGCGAGGCGGCAGGAGTCTGAAAACCGCTATAAAAAGCGTGGAGAGCCGCTGTCGCCCCGGAGAAACGGAGAAAAAGTGCTGAAAAAAGGCCTAAATCCTAACGGACCTAGGCGGAAGTGCAGGCGAGGCGGCAGGAGTCTGAAAACCGCTATAAAAAGCGTGGAGAGCCGCTGTCGCCCCGGAGAAACGGAGAAAAAGTGCTGAAAAAAGGCCTAAATCCTAACGGACCTAGGCGGAAGTGCAGGCGAGGCGGCAGGAGTCTGAAAACCGCTATAAAAAGCGTGGAGAGCCGCTGTCGCCCCGGAGGAACGGAGAAAAAGTGCTGAAAAAAGGCCTAAATCCTAACGGACCGAGGCGGAAGTGCAGGCGAGGCGGCAGGAGTCTGAAAACGGCTATAAAATGCGTGGAGAGCCGCTGTCGCCCCGGAGAAACGGAGAAAAAGTGCTGAAAAAAGGCCTAAATCCTAACGGACCGAGGCGGAAGTGCAGGCGAGGCGGCAGGAGTCTGAAAGCGGCTATAAAACGCGTGGAGAGCCGCTCGGATGATTTTTCAAAGTGTCAAATGAATGGGAGTGAATGGGGCAGAGTACCCAATGTGTAAAAAAAGTGCTGAAAAAACGACAAAGTCCACACGAGCCTAGTCAGAAATGCAGTCCGAGGCGGCTGGAGCCCCAAAGCGGCTATAAAACGCGTGGAGAGCCGCTCGGATGATTTTTCAAAGTGTCAAATGAATGGGAGTGAATGGGGCAGAGTACCCAATGTGTAAAAAAAGTGCTGAAAAAACGACAAAGTCCACACGAGCCTAGTCAGAAATGCAGTCCGAGGCGGCTGGAGCCCCAAAGCGGCTATAAAACGCGTGGAGAGCCGCTCGGATGATTTTTCAAAGTGTCAAATGAATGGGAGTGAATGGGGCGGAGTACCCAATGCGCCAAAAAAGTGCTGAAAAAACGACAAAGTGTCAAATGAATGGGAGTGAATGGGGCAGAGTACCCAATGTGTAAAAAAAGTGCTGAAAAAACGACAAAGTGTCAAATGAATGGGAGTGAATGGGGCGGAGTACCCAATGCGCAAAAAAAGTGCTGAAAAAACGACAAAGTCCACACGAGCCTAGTCAGAAATGAAGGCCGAGGCGGCTGGAGCCCCAAAGCGGCTATAAAATGCGTGGAGAGCCGCTCGGATGATTTTTCTAAGTGTGAAATGAATGGGAGTGAATGGGGCGGAGTACCCAATGCGCGAAAAAAGTGCTGAAAAAACGACAAAGTGTCAAATGAATGGGAGTGAATGGGCGGAGTACCCAATGCGTGAAAAAAGGTCTGGAAAAACGACAAAGTGTCAAATGAATGGGAGTCAATGGGCGGAGTACCCAATGCGCGAAAAAAGTGCTGAAAAAATGACAAAGTGTCAAATGAATGGGAGTCAATGAGTGTTTTGGTCGACCAGGAAAAAACGCGTTTACGGGAGAGGGTAAATCAGCCGAGAGGGGGGGGGGGGGTATACTTTACCCTCTCCCGTAAATGCCATTTTTCCTGGTTGACCAAAACACCTCCAGCACGATTTCGGAAACCCAGTTTTTAGAAACACTGACCTCCAGGGGAAGTACCGAGAAAAGCACACTTTTGAATCCGCTTTTGACGCACTGAAACACGGACGTGAGCTGGGGCCGTGCCGCTCTTGGAAAACCCCTGGAGGTTATTTTCTAAAACGGGTTTCCGCGTCCCCCCGGGCGCCCGTGTTGGGCCGCGCAAGGCGGTCCGGGCTGCCCGCCCCATCTGAGTGCCCCGTTGGGCCGCGTGCATGGCAGGCATCCAAGGAAGGCTGATGAGCAGCGGTGATGATGATGATGAGACACCAGCTGCAATTTTGACAAAGTGTCACCTCTCAAGCATTTCCAAGCGTGACACAAACAAAAGGGAACGGGAACTTTGATATGAGTGACTTGTGCTTCTTTTTCTCCAAGTGTCACTCCACAGCTGGCACCCAGGCTGTGTGACGCAGGTGTCCGACGAGGAGCGCCCGCGATGGGCCGCGTCAGGCGGCCCGGGCCGCGCTATCACCTCCGGATGACAACATCCAAAGGAGCACGTTGGTGCTTGCTGGGAGTTTGCGCACGCGATAGGCGACGCCTGGCGGCCCTGGCCGCGCCTCGCCAGCGGGTAATGACGACCGCGAGCGCCATGCTGCGCCGATGGAGCTGTCCGAGGAGCGAGAGCGCCCGCCATGGGCGGCATCCGGCGGCCCCTGGCCGTGCTTCGTCTGCGGGTCGCTCTCCACCTCCGGGTGGCCAATCCGAGGTGTCCGAAAAGTGTGTGCGCTCGCCATGGGCGGCATCCGGCGGCCTCTGGCCGTGCTTCGTCTGCGGGTGCACACTCGGAGCGAGGCTCCTGCTCGCTCCGGCGCGGTAGCTTTGTCCGCGCTCCACCTCCGGGTGGCGAATCCCAAAAAGCAGCACTTTGGTGCTACGAAGGTGTCAGAAGAGTGTGTGCGCCCGCCATGGGCGGCATCCGGCGGCCTCTGGCCGTGCTTCGTCTGCGGGTGCACACTAGGCGCGGTGGCTTTGTCCGCGCTCCACCTCCGGGTGGCGAATCCCAAAAAGCAGCACTTTGGTGCTTCGTAGGTGTCAGAAAAGTGTGTGCGCCCGCCATGGGCGGCATCCGGCGGCCTCTGGCCGTGCTTCGTCTGCGGGCGCACACTCGGAGCGAGGCTGCTGCTCGCTCCGGCGCGGTGGCTGGGTCCGCGCTCCACCTCCGGGTGGCGGAAGGAATCGAAAAGGAGCACTTTGCTGCTTCGCAGGTGTCAGAGGAGTGGGAGCGCCCGCCATGGGCGGCATCCGGCGGCCCCTGGCCGTGCTTCGTCTGCGGGTCGCTCTCCACCTCCGGGTGGCCCACTCCAAAGAAAATAAAAAAGGAGCCCAGCTCACTGGAAGGCAAGCTGAGGCTCCGGCGCGGGTAAGAGGGGCCCGCGCCTCACCTCCGGGTGTCCGACAAAGAGGAGCCGAGTGTGCTCATTGGAGGCCAGTGGGACCTCCGGCGCGGTAGCAGGGCCCGCGCTTCACCTCCGGGTGTCCGACAGAGAGGAGCCGAGTGCTCACTGGAGGCGAGTGACACCTCCGGCGCGGCCACCCGGGGGGCCATTGCCCCCCACCCGGCCGCGCTCGCACGCACCCCAACCCCCTGAGCCCCCACTGACCTAGCGGTAAACCAGACCCGCCTTTGGAGGGCCCCCGCCGGCCGGCCGTGGTGCCGGTGTTCGGGCGGACGGCTCCTCCAGCCTGCGGGTTGGCCTCAATGGGCAAGTGCACATGGCACCCGTGAAGCCGATGATTGCCGAGGCAGCGGTTCGCCGTCCCCTCGTCACACG
>NW_026559822.1:0-17500 GCF_027744805.1 Dunckerocampus dactyliophorus | reverse complement strand
GAAATTCAGAAACCCAGGCCGAGCTGCCTGGAGCCCAGGGGCGGCTGCAAAGTCTGTGGAGAGCCGCTGTGTCCCTGGATGAAATGAGAAAAAAGGTGAAAAAATGGCAAAGTGTCAAGGGAGAAATTCAGAAACCCAGGCCGAGCTGCCTGGAGCCCAGGGGCGGCTGCAAAGTCTGTGGAGAGCCGCTGTGTCCCTGGATGAAATGAGAAAAAAGGTGAAAAAATGGCAAAGTGTCAAGGGAGCTAGGCAGAAACCCATGCCTAGGGTCCTGGAGCCCAGGGGCGGTTCTAAAGTCTGTGAGAGCCGCTGTGTCCCTGGATGAATTGAGAAAAAGGGTGAAAAAATGGCAAAGTGTCAAGGGAGCTAGGCAGAAACCCATGCCTAGGGTCCTGGAGCCCAGGGGCCGCGGGAAAGTCTGTGGAGTGCCGCTGTGTCCCTGGATGAAATGAGAAAAAAGGTGAAAAAATGGCAAAGTGTCAAGGGAGAAATTCAGAAACTCAGGCCGAGCTGCCTGGAGCCCAGGGGCGGCTGTAAAGTCTGTGGAGTGCCGCTGTGTCCCTGGATGAAATGAGAAAAAAGGTGAAAAAATGGCAAAGTGTCAAGGGAGAAATTCAGAAACTCAGGCCGAGCTGCCTGGAGCCCAGGGGCGGCTGTAAAGTCTGTGGAGTGCCGCTGTGTCCCTGGATGAAATGAGAAAAAAGGTGAAAAAATGGCAAAGTGTCAAGGGAGAAATTCAGAAACTCAGGCCGAGCTGCCTGGAGCCCAGGGGCCGCGGGAAAGTCTGTGGAGAGCCGCTGTGTCCCTGGATGAAATGAGAAAAAAGGTGAAAAAATGGCAAAGTGTCAAGGGAGCTAGGCAGAAACCCATGCCTAGGGTCCTGGAGCCCAGGGGCGGTTCTAAAGTCTGTGAGAGCCGCTGTGTCCCTGGATGAATTGAGAAAAAGGGTGAAAAAATGGCAAAGTGTCAAGGGAGCTAGGCAGAAACCCATGCCTAGGGTCCTGGAGCCCAGGGGCCGCGGGAAAGTCTGTGGAGTGCCGCTGTGTCCCTGGATGAAATGAGAAAAAAGGTGAAAAAATGGCAAAGTGTCAAGGGAGAAATTCAGAAACTCAGGCCGAGCTGCCTGGAGCCCAGGGGCGGCTGTAAAGTCTGTGGAGTGCCGCTGTGTCCCTGGATGAAATGAGAAAAAAGGTGGAAAAATGGCAAAGTGTCAAGGGAGAAATTCAGAAACTCAGGCCGAGCTGCCTGGAGCCCAGGGGCGGCTGCAAAGTCTGTGGAGTGCCGCTGTGTCCCTGGATGAAATGAGAAAAAGGGTGGAAAAATGGCAAAGTGTCAAGGGAGAAATTCAGAAACTCAGGCCGAGCTGCCTGGAGCCCAGGGGCGGCTGCAAAGTCTGTGGAGTGCCGCTGTGTCCCTGGATGAAATGAGAAAAAAGGTGAAAAAATGGCAAAGTGTCAAGGGAGAAATTCAGAAACCCATGCCTAGGGTCCTGGAGCCCAGGGGCGGCTGTAAAGTCTGTGGAGAGCCGCTGTGTCCCTGGATGAAATGAGAAAAAAGGTGAAAAAATGGCAAAGTGTCAAGGGAGCTAGGCAGAAACCCATGCCGAGCTGCCTGGAGCCCAGGGGCGGCTGTAAAGTCTGTGGAGTGCCGCTGTGTCCCTGGATGAAATGAGAAAAAAGGTGAAAAAATGGCAAAGTGTCAAGGGAGAAATTCAGAAACTCAGGCCGAGCTGCCTGGAGCCCAGGGGCCGCGGGAAAGTCTGTGGAGAGCCGCTGTGTCCCTGGATGAAATGAAGAAAAAGGTGAAAAAATGGCAAAGTGTCAAGGGAGAAATTCAGAAACTCAGGCCGAGCTGCCTGGAGCCCAGGGGCGGCTGTAAAGTCTGTGGAGTGCCGCTGTGTCCCTGGATGAAATGAGAAAAAAGGTGAAAAAATGGCAAAGTGTCAAGGGAGAAATTCAGAAACTCAGGCCGAGCTGCCTGGAGCCCAGGGGCGGCTGCAAAGTCTGTGGAGAGCCGCTGTGTCCCTGGATGAAATGAGAAAAAAGGTGAAAAAATGGCAAAGTGTCAAGGGAGAAATTCAGAAACTCAGGCCGAGCTGCCTGGAGCCCAGGGGCGGTTCTAAAGTGTGTGGAGAGCCGCTGTGTCCCTGGATGAATTGAGAAAAAGGGTGAAAAAATGGCAAAGTGTCAAGGGAGCTAGGCAGAAACCCATGCCTAGGGTCCTGGAGCCCAGGGGCGGTTCTAAAGTCTGTGAGAGCCGCTGTGTCCCTGGATGAAATGAGAAAAAGGGTGAAAAAGTAACAAAGTGTCAAGGGAGCTAGGCAGAAACCCATGCCTAGGGTCCTGGAGCCCAGGGGCCGCGGGAAAGTCTGTGGAGTGCCGCTGTGTCCCTGGATGAAATGAGAAAAAAGGTGAAAAAATGGCAAAGTGTCAAGGGAGAAATTCAGAAACTCAGGCCGAGCTGCCTGGAGCCCAGGGGCCGCGGGAAAGTCTGTGGAGAGCCGCTGTGTCCCTGGATGAAATGAGAAAAAAGGTGAAAAAATGGCAAAGTGTCAAGGGAGCTAGGCAGAAACCCATGCCTAGGGTCCTGGAGCCCAGGGGCCGCGGGAAAGTCTGTGGAGAGCCGCTGTGTCCCTGGATGAAATGAGAAAAAAGGTGAAAAAATGGCAAAGTGTCAAGGGAGCTAGGCAGAAACCCATGCCTAGGGTCCTGGAGCCCAGGGGCGGTTCTAAAGTCTGTGAGAGCCGCTGTTGCCCTGGATGAAATGAGAAAAAAGGTGAAAAAATGGCAAAGTGTCAAGGGAGCTAGGCAGAAACCCATGCCGAGCTGCCTGGAGCCCAGGGGCGGCTGTAAAGTCTGTGGAGTGCCGCTGTGTCCCTGGATGAAATGAGAAAAAAGGTGAAAAAATGGCAAAGTGTCAAGGGAGAAATTCAGAAACTCAGGCCGAGCTGCCTGGAGCCCAGGGGCCGCGGGAAAGTCTGTGGAGAGCCGCTGTGTCCCTGGATGAAATGAGAAAAAGGGTGGAAAAATGGCAAAGTGTCAAGGGAGCTAGGCAGAAACCCATGCCGAGCTGCCTGGAGCCCAGGGGCGGCTGCAAAGTCTGTGGAGTGCCGCTGTGTCCCTGGATGAAATGAGAAAAAAGGTGAAAAAATGGCAAAGTGTCAAGGGAGAAATTCAGAAACCCATGCCTAGGGTCCTGGAGCCCAGGGGCGGCTGTAAAGTCTGTGGAGAGCCGCTGTGTCCCTGGATGAAATGAGAAAAAGGGTGGAAAAATGGCAAAGTGTCAAGGGAGAAATTCAGAAACTCAGGCCGAGCTGCCTGGAGCCCAGGGGCCGCGGGAAAGTCTGTGGAGAGCCGCTGTGTCCCTGGATGAAATGAGAAAAAAGGTGAAAAAATGGCAAAGTGTCAAGGGAGAAATTCAGAAACTCAGGCCGAGCTGCCTGGAGCCCAGGGGCGGATGCAAAGTCTGTGGAGAGCCGCTGTGTCCCTGGATGAAATGAGAAAAAGGGTGAAAAAGTAACAAAGTGTCAAGGGAGCTAGGCAGAAACCCATGCCTAGGGTCCTGGAGCCCAGGGGCCGCGGGAAAGTCTGTGGAGAGCCGCTGTGTCCCTGGATGAAATGAGAAAAAAGGTGAAAAAATGGCAAAGTGTCAAGGGAGCTAGGCAGAAACCCATGCCTAGGGTCCTGGAGCCCAGGGGCGGTTCTAAAGTCTGTGAGAGCCGCTGTTGCCCTGGATGAAATGAGAAAAAAGGTGAAAAAATGGCAAAGTGTCAAGGGAGCTAGGCAGAAACCCATGCCGAGCTGCCTGGAGCCCAGGGGCGGCTGTAAAGTCTGTGGAGTGCCGCTGTGTCCCTGGATGAAATGAGAAAAAAGGTGAAAAAATGGCAAAGTGTCAAGGGAGAAATTCAGAAACTCAGGCCGAGCTGCCTGGAGCCCAGGGGCCGCGGGAAAGTCTGTGGAGAGCCGCTGTGTCCCTGGATGAAATGAGAAAAAGGGTGGAAAAATGGCAAAGTGTCAAGGGAGCTAGGCAGAAACCCATGCCGAGCTGCCTGGAGCCCAGGGGCGGCTGTAAAGTCTGTGGAGTGCCGCTGTGTCCCTGGATGAAATGAGAAAAAGGGTGAAAAAATGGCAAAGTGTCAAGGGAGAAATTCAGAAACCCAGGCCGAGCTGCCTGGAGCCCAGGGGCGGCTGCAAAGTCTGTGGAGAGCCGCTGTGTCCCTGGATGAAATGAGAAAAAAGGTGAAAAAATGGCAAAGTGTCAAGGGAGAAATTCAGAAACCCAGGCCGAGCTGCCTGGAGCCCAGGGGCGGCTGCAAAGTCTGTGGAGAGCCGCTGTGTCCCTGGATGAAATGAGAAAAAAGGTGAAAAAATGGCAAAGTGTCAAGGGAGCTAGGCAGAAACCCATGCCTAGGGTCCTGGAGCCCAGGGGCGGTTCTAAAGTCTGTGAGAGCCGCTGTGTCCCTGGATGAATTGAGAAAAAGGGTGAAAAAATGGCAAAGTGTCAAGGGAGCTAGGCAGAAACCCATGCCTAGGGTCCTGGAGCCCAGGGGCCGCGGGAAAGTCTGTGGAGTGCCGCTGTGTCCCTGGATGAAATGAGAAAAAAGGTGAAAAAATGGCAAAGTGTCAAGGGAGAAATTCAGAAACTCAGGCCGAGCTGCCTGGAGCCCAGGGGCGGCTGTAAAGTCTGTGGAGTGCCGCTGTGTCCCTGGATGAAATGAGAAAAAAGGTGAAAAAATGGCAAAGTGTCAAGGGAGAAATTCAGAAACTCAGGCCGAGCTGCCTGGAGCCCAGGGGCGGCTGTAAAGTCTGTGGAGTGCCGCTGTGTCCCTGGATGAAATGAGAAAAAAGGTGGAAAAATGGCAAAGTGTCAAGGGAGAAATTCAGAAACTCAGGCCGAGCTGCCTGGAGCCCAGGGGCGGCTGCAAAGTCTGTGGAGTGCCGCTGTGTCCCTGGATGAAATGAGAAAAAGGGTGGAAAAATGGCAAAGTGTCAAGGGAGAAATTCAGAAACTCAGGCCGAGCTGCCTGGAGCCCAGGGGCGGCTGCAAAGTCTGTGGAGTGCCGCTGTGTCCCTGGATGAAATGAGAAAAAAGGTGAAAAAATGGCAAAGTGTCAAGGGAGAAATTCAGAAACCCATGCCTAGGGTCCTGGAGCCCAGGGGCGGCTGTAAAGTCTGTGGAGAGCCGCTGTGTCCCTGGATGAAATGAGAAAAAAGGTGAAAAAATGGCAAAGTGTCAAGGGAGCTAGGCAGAAACCCATGCCTAGGGTCCTGGAGCCCAGGGGCCGCGGGAAAGTCTGTGGAGAGCCGCTGTGTCCCTGGATGAAATGAGAAAAAAGGTGAAAAAATGGCAAAGTGTCAAGGGAGCTAGGCAGAAACCCATGCCTAGGGTCCTGGAGCCCAGGGGCGGTTCTAAAGTCTGTGAGAGCCGCTGTTGCCCTGGATGAAATGAGAAAAAAGGTGAAAAAATGGCAAAGTGTCAAGGGAGCTAGGCAGAAACCCATGCCGAGCTGCCTGGAGCCCAGGGGCGGCTGTAAAGTCTGTGGAGTGCCGCTGTGTCCCTGGATGAAATGAGAAAAAAGGTGAAAAAATGGCAAAGTGTCAAGGGAGAAATTCAGAAACTCAGGCCGAGCTGCCTGGAGCCCAGGGGCCGCGGGAAAGTCTGTGGAGAGCCGCTGTGTCCCTGGATGAAATGAGAAAAAGGGTGGAAAAATGGCAAAGTGTCAAGGGAGCTAGGCAGAAACCCATGCCGAGCTGCCTGGAGCCCAGGGGCGGCTGCAAAGTCTGTGGAGTGCCGCTGTGTCCCTGGATGAAATGAGAAAAAAGGTGAAAAAATGGCAAAGTGTCAAGGGAGAAATTCAGAAACCCATGCCTAGGGTCCTGGAGCCCAGGGGCGGCTGTAAAGTCTGTGGAGAGCCGCTGTGTCCCTGGATGAAATGAGAAAAAGGGTGGAAAAATGGCAAAGTGTCAAGGGAGAAATTCAGAAACTCAGGCCGAGCTGCCTGGAGCCCAGGGGCCGCGGGAAAGTCTGTGGAGAGCCGCTGTGTCCCTGGATGAAATGAGAAAAAAGGTGAAAAAATGGCAAAGTGTCAAGGGAGAAATTCAGAAACTCAGGCCGAGCTGCCTGGAGCCCAGGGGCGGATGCAAAGTCTGTGGAGAGCCGCTGTGTCCCTGGATGAAATGAGAAAAAGGGTGAAAAAGTAACAAAGTGTCAAGGGAGCTAGGCAGAAACCCATGCCTAGGGTCCTGGAGCCCAGGGGCCGCGGGAAAGTCTGTGGAGAGCCGCTGTGTCCCTGGATGAAATGAGAAAAAAGGTGAAAAAATGGCAAAGTGTCAAGGGAGCTAGGCAGAAACCCATGCCTAGGGTCCTGGAGCCCAGGGGCGGTTCTAAAGTCTGTGAGAGCCGCTGTTGCCCTGGATGAAATGAGAAAAAAGGTGAAAAAATGGCAAAGTGTCAAGGGAGCTAGGCAGAAACCCATGCCGAGCTGCCTGGAGCCCAGGGGCGGCTGTAAAGTCTGTGGAGTGCCGCTGTGTCCCTGGATGAAATGAGAAAAAAGGTGAAAAAATGGCAAAGTGTCAAGGGAGAAATTCAGAAACTCAGGCCGAGCTGCCTGGAGCCCAGGGGCCGCGGGAAAGTCTGTGGAGAGCCGCTGTGTCCCTGGATGAAATGAGAAAAAGGGTGGAAAAATGGCAAAGTGTCAAGGGAGCTAGGCAGAAACCCATGCCGAGCTGCCTGGAGCCCAGGGGCGGCTGTAAAGTCTGTGGAGTGCCGCTGTGTCCCTGGATGAAATGAGAAAAAGGGTGAAAAAATGGCAAAGTGTCAAGGGAGAAATTCAGAAACCCAGGCCGAGCTGCCTGGAGCCCAGGGGCGGCTGCAAAGTCTGTGGAGAGCCGCTGTGTCCCTGGATGAAATGAGAAAAAAGGTGAAAAAATGGCAAAGTGTCAAGGGAGAAATTCAGAAACCCAGGCCGAGCTGCCTGGAGCCCAGGGGCGGCTGCAAAGTCTGTGGAGAGCCGCTGTGTCCCTGGATGAAATGAGAAAAAAGGTGAAAAAATGGCAAAGTGTCAAGGGAGCTAGGCAGAAACCCATGCCTAGGGTCCTGGAGCCCAGGGGCGGTTCTAAAGTCTGTGAGAGCCGCTGTGTCCCTGGATGAATTGAGAAAAAGGGTGAAAAAATGGCAAAGTGTCAAGGGAGCTAGGCAGAAACCCATGCCTAGGGTCCTGGAGCCCAGGGGCCGCGGGAAAGTCTGTGGAGTGCCGCTGTGTCCCTGGATGAAATGAGAAAAAAGGTGAAAAAATGGCAAAGTGTCAAGGGAGAAATTCAGAAACTCAGGCCGAGCTGCCTGGAGCCCAGGGGCGGCTGTAAAGTCTGTGGAGTGCCGCTGTGTCCCTGGATGAAATGAGAAAAAAGGTGAAAAAATGGCAAAGTGTCAAGGGAGAAATTCAGAAACTCAGGCCGAGCTGCCTGGAGCCCAGGGGCGGCTGTAAAGTCTGTGGAGTGCCGCTGTGTCCCTGGATGAAATGAGAAAAAAGGTGGAAAAATGGCAAAGTGTCAAGGGAGAAATTCAGAAACTCAGGCCGAGCTGCCTGGAGCCCAGGGGCGGCTGCAAAGTCTGTGGAGTGCCGCTGTGTCCCTGGATGAAATGAGAAAAAGGGTGGAAAAATGGCAAAGTGTCAAGGGAGAAATTCAGAAACTCAGGCCGAGCTGCCTGGAGCCCAGGGGCGGCTGCAAAGTCTGTGGAGTGCCGCTGTGTCCCTGGATGAAATGAGAAAAAAGGTGAAAAAATGGCAAAGTGTCAAGGGAGAAATTCAGAAACCCATGCCTAGGGTCCTGGAGCCCAGGGGCGGCTGTAAAGTCTGTGGAGAGCCGCTGTGTCCCTGGATGAAATGAGAAAAAGGGTGGAAAAATGGCAAAGTGTCAAGGGAGAAATTCAGAAACTCAGGCCGAGCTGCCTGGAGCCCAGGGGCCGCGGGAAAGTCTGTGGAGAGCCGCTGTGTCCCTGGATGAAATGAGAAAAAAGGTGAAAAAATGGCAAAGTGTCAAGGGAGAAATTCAGAAACTCAGGCCGAGCTGCCTGGAGCCCAGGGGCGGATGCAAAGTCTGTGGAGAGCCGCTGTGTCCCTGGATGAAATGAGAAAAAGGGTGAAAAAGTAACAAAGTGTCAAGGGAGCTAGGCAGAAACCCATGCCTAGGGTCCTGGAGCCCAGGGGCCGCGGGAAAGTCTGTGGAGAGCCGCTGTGTCCCTGGATGAAATGAGAAAAAGGGTGGAAAAATGGCAAAGTGTCAAGGGAGAAATTCAGAAACTCAGGCCGAGCTGCCTGGAGCCCAGGGGCCGCGGGAAAGTCTGTGGAGAGCCGCTGTGTCCCTGGATGAAATGAGAAAAAAGGTGAAAAAATGGCAAAGTGTCAAGGGAGAAATTCAGAAACTCAGGCCGAGCTGCCTGGAGCCCAGGGGCGGATGCAAAGTCTGTGGAGAGCCGCTGTGTCCCTGGATGAAATGAGAAAAAGGGTGAAAAAGTAACAAAGTGTCAAGGGAGCTAGGCAGAAACCCATGCCTAGGGTCCTGGAGCCCAGGGGCCGCGGGAAAGTCTGTGGAGAGCCGCTGTGTCCCTGGATGAAATGAGAAAAAAGGTGAAAAAATGGCAAAGTGTCAAGGGAGCTAGGCAGAAACCCATGCCTAGGGTCCTGGAGCCCAGGGGCGGTTCTAAAGTCTGTGAGAGCCGCTGTTGCCCTGGATGAAATGAGAAAAAAGGTGAAAAAATGGCAAAGTGTCAAGGGAGCTAGGCAGAAACCCATGCCGAGCTGCCTGGAGCCCAGGGGCGGCTGTAAAGTCTGTGGAGTGCCGCTGTGTCCCTGGATGAAATGAGAAAAAAGGTGAAAAAATGGCAAAGTGTCAAGGGAGAAATTCAGAAACTCAGGCCGAGCTGCCTGGAGCCCAGGGGCCGCGGGAAAGTCTGTGGAGAGCCGCTGTGTCCCTGGATGAAATGAGAAAAAGGGTGGAAAAATGGCAAAGTGTCAAGGGAGCTAGGCAGAAACCCATGCCGAGCTGCCTGGAGCCCAGGGGCGGCTGTAAAGTCTGTGGAGTGCCGCTGTGTCCCTGGATGAAATGAGAAAAAGGGTGAAAAAATGGCAAAGTGTCAAGGGAGAAATTCAGAAACCCAGGCCGAGCTGCCTGGAGCCCAGGGGCGGCTGCAAAGTCTGTGGAGAGCCGCTGTGTCCCTGGATGAAATGAGAAAAAAGGTGAAAAAATGGCAAAGTGTCAAGGGAGAAATTCAGAAACCCAGGCCGAGCTGCCTGGAGCCCAGGGGCGGCTGCAAAGTCTGTGGAGAGCCGCTGTGTCCCTGGATGAAATGAGAAAAAAGGTGAAAAAATGGCAAAGTGTCAAGGGAGCTAGGCAGAAACCCATGCCTAGGGTCCTGGAGCCCAGGGGCGGTTCTAAAGTCTGTGAGAGCCGCTGTGTCCCTGGATGAATTGAGAAAAAGGGTGAAAAAATGGCAAAGTGTCAAGGGAGCTAGGCAGAAACCCATGCCTAGGGTCCTGGAGCCCAGGGGCCGCGGGAAAGTCTGTGGAGTGCCGCTGTGTCCCTGGATGAAATGAGAAAAAAGGTGAAAAAATGGCAAAGTGTCAAGGGAGAAATTCAGAAACTCAGGCCGAGCTGCCTGGAGCCCAGGGGCGGCTGTAAAGTCTGTGGAGTGCCGCTGTGTCCCTGGATGAAATGAGAAAAAAGGTGAAAAAATGGCAAAGTGTCAAGGGAGAAATTCAGAAACTCAGGCCGAGCTGCCTGGAGCCCAGGGGCGGCTGTAAAGTCTGTGGAGTGCCGCTGTGTCCCTGGATGAAATGAGAAAAAAGGTGGAAAAATGGCAAAGTGTCAAGGGAGAAATTCAGAAACTCAGGCCGAGCTGCCTGGAGCCCAGGGGCGGCTGCAAAGTCTGTGGAGTGCCGCTGTGTCCCTGGATGAAATGAGAAAAAGGGTGGAAAAATGGCAAAGTGTCAAGGGAGAAATTCAGAAACTCAGGCCGAGCTGCCTGGAGCCCAGGGGCGGCTGCAAAGTCTGTGGAGTGCCGCTGTGTCCCTGGATGAAATGAGAAAAAAGGTGAAAAAATGGCAAAGTGTCAAGGGAGAAATTCAGAAACCCATGCCTAGGGTCCTGGAGCCCAGGGGCGGCTGTAAAGTCTGTGGAGAGCCGCTGTGTCCCTGGATGAAATGAGAAAAAAGGTGAAAAAATGGCAAAGTGTCAAGGGAGCTAGGCAGAAACCCATGCCTAGGGTCCTGGAGCCCAGGGGCCGCGGGAAAGTCTGTGGAGAGCCGCTGTGTCCCTGGATGAAATGAGAAAAAAGGTGAAAAAATGGCAAAGTGTCAAGGGAGCTAGGCAGAAACCCATGCCTAGGGTCCTGGAGCCCAGGGGCGGTTCTAAAGTCTGTGAGAGCCGCTGTTGCCCTGGATGAAATGAGAAAAAAGGTGAAAAAATGGCAAAGTGTCAAGGGAGCTAGGCAGAAACCCATGCCGAGCTGCCTGGAGCCCAGGGGCGGCTGTAAAGTCTGTGGAGTGCCGCTGTGTCCCTGGATGAAATGAGAAAAAAGGTGAAAAAATGGCAAAGTGTCAAGGGAGAAATTCAGAAACTCAGGCCGAGCTGCCTGGAGCCCAGGGGCCGCGGGAAAGTCTGTGGAGAGCCGCTGTGTCCCTGGATGAAATGAGAAAAAGGGTGGAAAAATGGCAAAGTGTCAAGGGAGCTAGGCAGAAACCCATGCCGAGCTGCCTGGAGCCCAGGGGCGGCTGCAAAGTCTGTGGAGTGCCGCTGTGTCCCTGGATGAAATGAGAAAAAAGGTGAAAAAATGGCAAAGTGTCAAGGGAGAAATTCAGAAACCCATGCCTAGGGTCCTGGAGCCCAGGGGCGGCTGTAAAGTCTGTGGAGAGCCGCTGTGTCCCTGGATGAAATGAGAAAAAGGGTGGAAAAATGGCAAAGTGTCAAGGGAGAAATTCAGAAACTCAGGCCGAGCTGCCTGGAGCCCAGGGGCCGCGGGAAAGTCTGTGGAGAGCCGCTGTGTCCCTGGATGAAATGAGAAAAAAGGTGAAAAAATGGCAAAGTGTCAAGGGAGAAATTCAGAAACTCAGGCCGAGCTGCCTGGAGCCCAGGGGCGGATGCAAAGTCTGTGGAGAGCCGCTGTGTCCCTGGATGAAATGAGAAAAAGGGTGAAAAAGTAACAAAGTGTCAAGGGAGCTAGGCAGAAACCCATGCCTAGGGTCCTGGAGCCCAGGGGCCGCGGGAAAGTCTGTGGAGAGCCGCTGTGTCCCTGGATGAAATGAGAAAAAAGGTGAAAAAATGGCAAAGTGTCAAGGGAGCTAGGCAGAAACCCATGCCTAGGGTCCTGGAGCCCAGGGGCGGTTCTAAAGTCTGTGAGAGCCGCTGTTGCCCTGGATGAAATGAGAAAAAAGGTGAAAAAATGGCAAAGTGTCAAGGGAGCTAGGCAGAAACCCATGCCGAGCTGCCTGGAGCCCAGGGGCGGCTGTAAAGTCTGTGGAGTGCCGCTGTGTCCCTGGATGAAATGAGAAAAAAGGTGAAAAAATGGCAAAGTGTCAAGGGAGAAATTCAGAAACTCAGGCCGAGCTGCCTGGAGCCCAGGGGCCGCGGGAAAGTCTGTGGAGAGCCGCTGTGTCCCTGGATGAAATGAGAAAAAGGGTGGAAAAATGGCAAAGTGTCAAGGGAGCTAGGCAGAAACCCATGCCGAGCTGCCTGGAGCCCAGGGGCGGCTGTAAAGTCTGTGGAGTGCCGCTGTGTCCCTGGATGAAATGAGAAAAAGGGTGAAAAAATGGCAAAGTGTCAAGGGAGAAATTCAGAAACCCAGGCCGAGCTGCCTGGAGCCCAGGGGCGGCTGCAAAGTCTGTGGAGAGCCGCTGTGTCCCTGGATGAAATGAGAAAAAAGGTGAAAAAATGGCAAAGTGTCAAGGGAGAAATTCAGAAACCCAGGCCGAGCTGCCTGGAGCCCAGGGGCGGCTGCAAAGTCTGTGGAGAGCCGCTGTGTCCCTGGATGAAATGAGAAAAAAGGTGAAAAAATGGCAAAGTGTCAAGGGAGCTAGGCAGAAACCCATGCCTAGGGTCCTGGAGCCCAGGGGCGGTTCTAAAGTCTGTGAGAGCCGCTGTGTCCCTGGATGAATTGAGAAAAAGGGTGAAAAAATGGCAAAGTGTCAAGGGAGCTAGGCAGAAACCCATGCCTAGGGTCCTGGAGCCCAGGGGCCGCGGGAAAGTCTGTGGAGTGCCGCTGTGTCCCTGGATGAAATGAGAAAAAAGGTGAAAAAATGGCAAAGTGTCAAGGGAGAAATTCAGAAACTCAGGCCGAGCTGCCTGGAGCCCAGGGGCGGCTGTAAAGTCTGTGGAGTGCCGCTGTGTCCCTGGATGAAATGAGAAAAAAGGTGAAAAAATGGCAAAGTGTCAAGGGAGAAATTCAGAAACTCAGGCCGAGCTGCCTGGAGCCCAGGGGCGGCTGTAAAGTCTGTGGAGTGCCGCTGTGTCCCTGGATGAAATGAGAAAAAAGGTGGAAAAATGGCAAAGTGTCAAGGGAGAAATTCAGAAACTCAGGCCGAGCTGCCTGGAGCCCAGGGGCGGCTGCAAAGTCTGTGGAGTGCCGCTGTGTCCCTGGATGAAATGAGAAAAAGGGTGGAAAAATGGCAAAGTGTCAAGGGAGAAATTCAGAAACTCAGGCCGAGCTGCCTGGAGCCCAGGGGCGGCTGCAAAGTCTGTGGAGTGCCGCTGTGTCCCTGGATGAAATGAGAAAAAAGGTGAAAAAATGGCAAAGTGTCAAGGGAGAAATTCAGAAACCCATGCCTAGGGTCCTGGAGCCCAGGGGCGGCTGTAAAGTCTGTGGAGAGCCGCTGTGTCCCTGGATGAAATGAGAAAAAGGGTGGAAAAATGGCAAAGTGTCAAGGGAGAAATTCAGAAACTCAGGCCGAGCTGCCTGGAGCCCAGGGGCCGCGGGAAAGTCTGTGGAGAGCCGCTGTGTCCCTGGATGAAATGAGAAAAAAGGTGAAAAATGGCAAAGTGTCAAGGGAGAAATTCAGAAACTCAGGCCGAGCTGCCTGGAGCCCAGGGGCGGATGCAAAGTCTGTGGAGAGCCGCTGTGTCCCTGGATGAAATGAGAAAAAGGGTGAAAAAGTAACAAAGTGTCAAGGGAGCTAGGCAGAAACCCATGCCTAGGGTCCTGGAGCCCAGGGGCCGCGGGAAAGTCTGTGGAGAGCCGCTGTGTCCCTGGATGAAATGAGAAAAAAGGTGAAAAAATGGCAAAGTGTCAGGGAGCTAGGCAGAAACCCATGCCTAGGGTCCTGGAGCCCAGGGGCGGTTCTAAAGTCTGTGAGAGCCGCTGTTGCCCTGGATGAAATGAGAAAAAAGGTGAAAAAATGGCAAAGTGTCAAGGGAGCTAGGCAGAAACCCATGCCGAGCTGCCTGGAGCCCAGGGGCGGCTGTAAAGTCTGTGGAGTGCCGCTGTGTCCCTGGATGAAATGAGAAAAAAGGTGAAAAATGGCAAAGTGTCAAGGGAGAAATTCAGAAACTCAGGCCGAGCTGCCTGGAGCCCAGGGGCCGCGGGAAAGTCTGTGGAGAGCCGCTGTGTCCCTGGATGAAATGAGAAAAAGGGTGGAAAAATGGCAAAGTGTCAAGGGAGCTAGGCAGAAACCCATGCCGAGCTGCCTGGAGCCCAGGGGCGGCTGCAAAGTCTGTGGAGTGCCGCTGTGTCCCTGGATGAAATGAGAAAAAAGGTGAAAAAATGGCAAAGTGTCAAGGGAGAAATTCAGAAACCCATGCCTAGGGTCCTGGAGCCCAGGGGCGGCTGTAAAGTCTGTGGAGTGCCGCTGTGTCCCTGGATGAAATGAGAAAAAAGGTGAAAAAATGGCAAAGTGTCAAGGGAGAAATTCAGAAACTCAGGCCGAGCTGCCTGGAGCCCAGGGGCGGCTGTAAAGTCTGTGGAGTGCCGCTGTGTCCCTGATGAAATGAGAAAAAAGGTGAAAAAATGGCAAAGTGTCAAGGGAGAAATTCAGAAACTCAGGCCGAGCTGCTGGAGCCCAGGGGCCGCGGGAAAGTCTGTGGAGAGCCGCTGTGTCCCTGGATGAAATGAGAAAAAAGGTGAAAAAATGGCAAAGTGTCAAGGGAGCTAGGCAGAAACCCATGCCTAGGGTCCTGGAGCCCAGGGGCGGTTCTAAAGTCTGTGAGAGCCGCTGTGTCCCTGGATGAATTGAGAAAAAGGGTGAAAAAATGGCAAAGTGTCAAGGGAGCTAGGCAGAAACCCATGCCTAGGTCCTGGAGCCCAGGGGCCGCGGGAAAGTCTGTGGAGTGCCGCTGTGTCCCTGGATGAAATGAGAAAAAAGGTGAAAAAATGGCAAAGTGTCAAGGGAGAAATTCAGAAACTCAGGCCGAGCTGCCTGGAGCCCAGGGGCGGCTGTAAAGTCTGTGGAGTGCCGCTGTGTCCCTGGATGAAATGAGAAAAAAGGTGGAAAAATGGCAAAGTGTCAAGGGAGAAATTCAGAAACTCAGGCCGAGCTGCCTGGAGCCCAGGGCGGCTGCAAAGTCTGTGGAGTGCCGCTGTGTCCCTGGATGAAATGAGAAAAAGGGTGGAAAAATGGCAAAGTGTCAAGGGAGAAATTCAGAAACTCAGGCCGAGCTGCCTGGAGCCCAGGGGCGGCTGCAAAGTCTGTGGAGTGCCGCTGTGTCCCTGGATGAAATGAGAAAAAAGGTGAAAAAATGGCAAAGTGTCAAGGGAGAAATTCAGAAACCCATGCCTAGGGTCCTGGAGCCCAGGGGCGGCTGTAAGTCTGTGGAGAGCCGCTGTGTCCCTGGATGAAATGAGAAAAAAGGTGAAAAAATGGCAAAGTGTCAAGGGAGCTAGGCAGAAACCCATGCCTAGGGTCCTGGAGCCCAGGGGCCGCGGGAAAGTCTGTGGAGAGCCGCTGTGTCCCTGGATGAAATGAGAAAAAAGGTGAAAAAATGGCAAAGTGTCAAGGGAGCTAGGCAGAAACCCATGCCTAGGGTCCTGGAGCCCAGGGGCGGTTCTAAAGTCTGTGAGAGCCGCTGTTGCCCTGGATGAAATGAGAAAAAAGGTGAAAAATGGCAAAGTGTCAAGGAGCTAGGCAGAAACCCATGCCGAGCTGCCTGGAGCCCAGGGGCGGCTGTAAAGTCTGTGAGTGCCGCTGTGTCCCTGGATGAAATGAGAAAAAAGGTGAAAAAATGGCAAAGTGTCAAGGGAGAAATTCAGAAACTCAGGCCGAGCTGCCTGGAGCCCAGGGGCCGCGGGAAAGTCTGTGGAGAGCCGCTGTGTCCCTGGATGAAATGAGAAAAAGGGTGGAAAAATGGCAAAGTGTCAAGGGAGCTAGGCAGAAACCCATGCCGAGCTGCCTGGAGCCCAGGGGCGGCTGCAAAGTCTGTGGAGTGCCGCTGTGTCCCTGGATGAAATGAGAAAAAAGGTGAAAAAATGGCAAAGTGTCAAGGGAGAAATTCAGAAACCCATGCTAGGGTCCTGGAGCCCAGGGGCGGCTGTAAAGTCTGTGGAGAGCCGCTGTGTCCCTGGATGAAATGAGAAAAAGGGTGGAAAAATGGCAAAGTGTCAAGGGAGAAATTCAGAAACTCAGGCCGAGCTGCCTGGAGCCCAGGGGCCCGCGGGAAAGTCTGTGGAGAGCCGCTGTGTCCTGGATGAAATGAGAAAAAAGGTGAAAAAATGGCAAAGTGTCAAGGGAGAAATTCAGAAACTCAGGCCGAGCTGCCTGGAGCCCAGGGGCGGATGCAAAGTCTGTGGAGAGCCGCTGTGTCCCTGGATGAAATGAGAAAAAGGGTGAAAAAGTAACAAAGTGTCAAGGGAGCTAGGCAGAAACCCATGCCTAGGGTCCTGGAGCCCAGGGGCCGCGGGAAAGTCTGTGGAGAGCCGCTGTGTCCCTGGATGAAATGAGAAAAAAGGTGAAAAAATGGCAAAGTGTCAAGGGAGCTAGGCAGAAACCCATGCCTAGGGTCCTGGAGCCCAGGGGCGGTTCTAAAGTCTGTGAGAGCCGCTGTTGCCCTGGATGAAATGAGAAAAAAGGTGAAAAAATGGCAAAGTGTCAAGGGAGCTAGGCAGAAACCCATGCCGAGCTGCCTGGAGCCCAGGGGCGGCTGTAAAGTCTGTGGAGTGCCGCTGTGTCCCTGGATGAAATGAGAAAAAAGGTGAAAAAATGGCAAAGTGTCAAGGGAGAAATTCAGAAACTCAGGCCGAGCTGCCTGGAGCCCAGGGGCCGCGGGAAAGTCTGTGGAGAGCCGCTGTGTCCCTGGATGAAATGAGAAAAAGGGTGGAAAAATGGCAAAGTGTCAAGGGAGCTAGGCAGAAACCCATGCCGAGCTGCCTGGAGCCCAGGGGCGGCTGTAAAGTCTGTGGAGTGCCGCTGTGTCCCTGATGAAATGAGAAAAAGGGTGAAAAAATGGCAAAGTGTCAAGGGAGAAATTCAGAAACCCAGGCCGAGCTGCCTGGAGCCCAGGGGCGGCTGCAAAGTCTGTGGAGAGCCGCTGTGTCCCTGGATGAAATGAGAAAAAAGGTGAAAAATGGCAAAGTGTCAAGGGAGAAATTCAGAAACCCAGGCCGAGCTGCTGGAGCCCAGGGGCGGCTGCAAAGTCTGTGGAGAGCCGCTGTGTCCCTGGATGAAATGAGAAAAAAGGTGAAAAAATGGCAAAGTGTCAAGGGAGCTAGGCAGAAACCATGCCTAGGGTCCTGGAGCCCAGGGGCGGTTCTAAAGTCTGTGAGAGCCGCTGTGTCCCTGGATGAATTGAGAAAAAGGGTGAAAAAATGGCAAAGTGTCAAGGGAGCTAGGCAGAAACCCATGCCTAGGGTCCTGGAGCCCAGGGGCCGCGGGAAAGTCTGTGGAGTGCCGCTGTGTCCCTGGATGAAATGAGAAAAAAGGTGAAAAAATGGCAAAGTGTCAAGGGAGAAATTCAGAAACTCAGGCCGAGCTGCCTGGAGCCCAGGGGCGGCTGTAAAGTCTGTGGAGTGCCGCTGTGTCCCTGGATGAAATGAGAAAAAAGGTGAAAAAATGGCAAAGTGTCAAGGGAGAAATTCAGAACTCAGGCCGAGCTGCCTGGAGCCCAGGGGCGGCTGTAAAGTCTGTGGAGTGCCGCTGTGTCCCTGGATGAAATGAGAAAAAAGGTGGAAAAATGGCAAAGTGTCAAGGGAGAAATTCAGAAACTCAGGCCGAGCTGCCTGGAGCCCAGGGGCGGCTGCAAAGTCTGTGGAGTGCCGCTGTGTCCCTGGATGAAATGAGAAAAAGGGTGGAAAAATGGCAAAGTGTCAGGGAGAAATTCAGAAACTCAGGCCGAGCTGCCTGGAGCCCAGGGGCGGCTGCAAAGTCTGTGGAGTGCCGCTGTGTCCCTGGATGAAATGAGAAAAAAGGTGAAAAAATGGCAAAGTGTCAAGGGAGAAATTCAGAAACCCATGCCTAGGGTCCTGGAGCCCAGGGGCGGCTGTAAAGTCTGTGGAGAGCCGCTGTGTCCCTGGATGAAATGAGAAA
>NW_026559821.1:20000-32481 GCF_027744805.1 Dunckerocampus dactyliophorus | reverse complement strand
GCCCAGGGGCGGCTGCAAAGTCTGTGGAGAGCCGCTGTGTCCCTGGATGAAATGAGAAAAAAGGTGAAAAAATGGCAAAGTGTCAAGGGAGCTAGGCAGAAACCCATGCCTAGGGTCCTGGAGCCCAGGGGCGGTTCTAAAGTCTGTGAGAGCCGCTGTGTCCCTGGATGAATTGAGAAAAAGGGTGAAAAAATGGCAAAGTGTCAAGGGAGCTAGGCAGAAACCCATGCCTAGGGTCCTGGAGCCCAGGGGCCGCGGGAAAGTCTGTGGAGTGCCGCTGTGTCCCTGGATGAAATGAGAAAAAAGGTGAAAAAATGGCAAAGTGTCAAGGGAGAAATTCAGAAACTCAGGCCGAGCTGCCTGGAGCCCAGGGGCGGCTGTAAAGTCTGTGGAGTGCCGCTGTGTCCCTGGATGAAATGAGAAAAAAGGTGGAAAAATGGCAAAGTGTCAAGGGAGAAATTCAGAAACTCAGGCCGAGCTGCCTGGAGCCCAGGGGCGGCTGCAAAGTCTGTGGAGTGCCGCTGTGTCCCTGGATGAAATGAGAAAAAGGGTGGAAAAATGGCAAAGTGTCAAGGGAGAAATTCAGAAACTCAGGCCGAGCTGCCTGGAGCCCAGGGGCGGCTGCAAAGTCTGTGGAGTGCCGCTGTGTCCCTGGATGAAATGAGAAAAAAGGTGAAAAAATGGCAAAGTGTCAAGGGAGAAATTCAGAAACCCATGCCTAGGGTCCTGGAGCCCAGGGGCGGCTGTAAAGTCTGTGGAGAGCCGCTGTGTCCCTGGATGAAATGAGAAAAAGGGTGGAAAAATGGCAAAGTGTCAAGGGAGAAATTCAGAAACTCAGGCCGAGCTGCCTGGAGCCCAGGGGCCGCGGGAAAGTCTGTGGAGAGCCGCTGTGTCCCTGGATGAAATGAGAAAAAGGTGAAAAAATGGCAAAGTGTCAAGGGAGAAATTCAGAAACTCAGGCCGAGCTGCCTGGAGCCCAGGGGCGGATGCAAAGTCTGTGGAGAGCCGCTGTGTCCCTGGATGAAATGAGAAAAAGGGTGAAAAAGTAACAAAGTGTCAAGGGAGCTAGGCAGAAACCCATGCCTAGGGTCCTGGAGCCCAGGGGCCGCGGGAAAGTCTGTGGAGAGCCGCTGTGTCCCTGGATGAAATGAGAAAAAAAGGTGAAAAAATGGCAAAGTGTCAAGGGAGCTAGGCAGAAACCCATGCCTAGGGTCCTGGAGCCCAGGGGCGGTTCTAAGTCTGTGAGAGCCGCTGTTGCCCTGGATGAAATGAGAAAAAAGGTGAAAAAATGGCAAAGTGTCAAGGGAGCTAGGCAGAAACCCATGCCGAGCTGCCTGGAGCCCAGGGGCGGCTGTAAAGTCTGTGGAGTGCCGCTGTGTCCCTGGATGAAATGAGAAAAAAGGTGAAAAAATGGCAAAGTGTCAAGGGAGAAATTCAGAAACTCAGGCCGAGCTGCCTGGAGCCCAGGGGCCGCGGAAAGTCTGTGGAGAGCCGCTGTGTCCCTGGATGAAATGAGAAAAAGGGTGGAAAAATGGCAAAGTGTCAAGGGAGCTAGGCAGAAACCCATGCCGAGCTGCCTGGAGCCCAGGGGCGGCTGTAAAGTCTGTGGAGTGCCGCTGTGTCCCTGGATGAAATGAGAAAAAGGGTGAAAAAATGGCAAAGTGTCAAGGGAGAAATTCAGAAACCCAGGCCGAGCTGCCTGGAGCCCAGGGGCGGCTGCAAAGTCTGTGGAGAGCCGCTGTGTCCCTGGATGAAATGAGAAAAAAGGTGAAAAATGGCAAAGTGTCAAGGGAGAAATTCAGAAACCCAGGCCGAGCTGCCTGGAGCCCAGGGGCGGCTGCAAAGTCTGTGGAGAGCCGCTGTGTCCCTGGATGAAATGAGAAAAAAGGTGAAAAAATGGCAAAGTGTCAAGGGAGCTAGGCAGAAACCCATGCCTAGGGTCCTGGAGCCCAGGGGCGGTTCTAAGTCTGTGAGAGCCGCTGTGTCCCTGGATGAATTGAGAAAAAGGGTGAAAAAATGGCAAAGTGTCAAGGGAGCTAGGCAGAAACCCATGCCTAGGGTCCTGGAGCCCAGGGGCCGCGGGAAAGTCTGTGGAGTGCCGCTGTGTCCCTGGATGAATGAGAAAAAAGGTGAAAAAATGGCAAAGTGTCAAGGGAGAAATTCAGAAACTCAGGCCGAGCTGCCTGGAGCCCAGGGGCGGCTGTAAAGTCTGTGGAGTGCCGCTGTGTCCCTGGATGAAATGAGAAAAAAGGTGAAAAAATGGCAAAGTGTCAAGGGAGAAATTCAGAAACTCAGGCCGAGCTGCCTGGAGCCCAGGGGCGGCTGTAAAGTCTGTGGAGTGCCGCTGTGTCCCTGGATGAAATGAGAAAAAAGGTGAAAAAATGGCAAAGTGTCAAGGGAGAAATTCAGAAACTCAGGCCGAGCTGCCTGGAGCCCAGGGGCCGCGGGAAAGTCTGTGGAGAGCCGCTGTGTCCCTGGATGAAATGAGAAAAAAAGGTGAAAAAATGGCAAAGTGTCAAGGGAGCTAGGCAGAAACCATGCCTAGGGTCCTGGAGCCCAGGGGCGGTTCTAAAGTCTGTGAGAGCCGCTGTGTCCCTGGATGAATTGAGAAAAAGGGTGAAAAAATGGCAAAGTGTCAAGGGAGCTAGGCAGAAACCCATGCCTAGGGTCCTGGAGCCCAGGGGCCGCGGGAAAGTCTGTGGAGTGCCGCTGTGTCCCTGGATGAAATGAGAAAAAAGGTGAAAAAATGGCAAAGTGTCAAGGGAGAAATTCAGAAACTCAGGCCGAGCTGCCTGGAGCCCAGGGGCGGCTGTAAAGTCTGTGGAGTGCCGCTGTGTCCCTGGATGAAATGAGAAAAAAGGTGGAAAAATGGCAAAGTGTCAAGGAGAAATTCAGAAACTCAGGCCGAGCTGCCTGGAGCCCAGGGGCGGCTGCAAAGTCTGTGGAGTGCCGCTGTGTCCCTGGATGAAATGAGAAAAAGGGTGGAAAAATGGCAAAGTGTCAAGGGAGAAATTCAGAAACTCAGGCCGAGCTGCCTGGAGCCCAGGGGCGGCTGCAAAGTCTGTGGAGTGCCGCTGTGTCCCTGGATGAAATGAGAAAAAAGGTGAAAAAATGGCAAAGTGTCAAGGGAGAAATTCAGAAACCCATGCCTAGGGTCCTGGAGCCCAGGGGCGGCTGTAAAGTCTGTGGAGAGCCGCTGTGTCCCTGGATGAAATGAGAAAAAGGGTGGAAAAATGGCAAAGTGTCAAGGGAGAAATTCAGAAACTCAGGCCGAGCTGCCTGGAGCCCAGGGGCCGCGGGAAAGTCTGTGGAGAGCCGCTGTGTCCCTGGATGAAATGAGAAAAAAGGTGAAAAAATGGCAAAGTGTCAAGGGAGAAATTCAGAAACTCAGGCCGAGCTGCCTGGAGCCCAGGGGCGGATGCAAAGTCTGTGGAGAGCCGCTGTGTCCCTGGATGAAATGAGAAAAAGGGTGAAAAAGTAACAAAGTGTCAAGGGAGCTAGGCAGAAACCCATGCCTAGGGTCCTGGAGCCCAGGGGCCGCGGGAAAGTCTGTGGAGAGCCGCTGTGTCCCTGGATGAAATGAGAAAAAAGGTGAAAAAATGGCAAAGTGTCAAGGGAGCTAGGCAGAAACCCATGCCTAGGGTCCTGGAGCCCAGGGGCGGTTCTAAAGTCTGTGAGAGCCGCTGTTGCCCTGGATGAAATGAGAAAAAAGGTGAAAAAATGGCAAAGTGTCAAGGGAGCTAGGCAGAAACCCATGCCGAGCTGCCTGGAGCCCAGGGGCGGCTGTAAAGTCTGTGGAGTGCCGCTGTGTCCCTGGATGAAATGAGAAAAAAGGTGAAAAAATGGCAAAGTGTCAAGGGAGAAATTCAGAAACTCAGGCCGAGCTGCCTGGAGCCCAGGGGCCGCGGGAAAGTCTGTGGAGAGCCGCTGTGTCCCTGGATGAAATGAGAAAAAGGGTGGAAAAATGGCAAAGTGTCAAGGGAGCTAGGCAGAAACCCATGCCGAGCTGCCTGGAGCCCAGGGGCGGCTGTAAAGTCTGTGGAGTGCCGCTGTGTCCCTGGATGAAATGAGAAAAAGGGTGAAAAAATGGCAAAGTGTCAAGGGAGAAATTCAGAAACCCAGGCCGAGCTGCCTGGAGCCCAGGGGCGGCTGCAAAGTCTGTGGAGAGCCGCTGTGTCCCTGGATGAAATGAGAAAAAAGGTGAAAAAATGGCAAAGTGTCAAGGGAGAAATTCAGAAACCCAGGCCGAGCTGCCTGGAGCCCAGGGGCGGCTGCAAAGTCTGTGGAGAGCCGCTGTGTCCCTGGATGAAATGAGAAAAAAGGTGAAAAAATGGCAAAGTGTCAAGGGAGCTAGGCAGAAACCCATGCCTAGGGTCCTGGAGCCCAGGGGCGGTTCTAAAGTCTGTGAGAGCCGCTGTGTCCCTGGATGAATTGAGAAAAAGGGTGAAAAAATGGCAAAGTGTCAAGGGAGCTAGGCAGAAACCCATGCCTAGGGTCCTGGAGCCCAGGGGCCGCGGGAAAGTCTGTGGAGTGCCGCTGTGTCCCTGGATGAAATGAGAAAAAAGGTGAAAAAATGGCAAAGTGTCAAGGGAGAAATTCAGAAACTCAGGCCGAGCTGCCTGGAGCCCAGGGGCGGCTGTAAAGTCTGTGGAGTGCCGCTGTGTCCCTGGATGAAATGAGAAAAAAGGTGAAAAAATGGCAAAGTGTCAAGGGAGAAATTCAGAAACTCAGGCCGAGCTGCCTGGAGCCCAGGGGCGGCTGTAAAGTCTGTGGAGTGCCGCTGTGTCCCTGGATGAAATGAGAAAAAAGGTGAAAAAATGGCAAAGTGTCAAGGGAGAAATTCAGAAACTCAGGCCGAGCTGCCTGGAGCCCAGGGGCCGCGGGAAAGTCTGTGGAGAGCCGCTGTGTCCCTGGATGAAATGAGAAAAAAGGTGAAAAAATGGCAAAGTGTCAAGGGAGCTAGGCAGAAACCCATGCCTAGGGTCCTGGAGCCCAGGGGCGGTTCTAAAGTCTGTGAGAGCCGCTGTGTCCCTGGATGAATTGAGAAAAAGGGTGAAAAAATGGCAAAGTGTCAAGGGAGCTAGGCAGAAACCCATGCCTAGGGTCCTGGAGCCCAGGGGCCGCGGGAAAGTCTGTGGAGTGCCGCTGTGTCCCTGGATGAAATGAGAAAAAAGGTGAAAAAATGGCAAAGTGTCAAGGGAGAAATTCAGAAACTCAGGCCGAGCTGCCTGGAGCCCAGGGGCGGCTGTAAAGTCTGTGGAGTGCCGCTGTGTCCCTGGATGAAATGAGAAAAAAGGTGGAAAAATGGCAAAGTGTCAAGGGAGAAATTCAGAAACTCAGGCCGAGCTGCCTGGAGCCCAGGGGCGGCTGCAAAGTCTGTGGAGTGCCGCTGTGTCCCTGGATGAAATGAGAAAAAGGGTGGAAAAATGGCAAAGTGTCAAGGGAGAAATTCAGAAACTCAGGCCGAGCTGCCTGGAGCCCAGGGGCGGCTGCAAAGTCTGTGGAGTGCCGCTGTGTCCCTGGATGAAATGAGAAAAAAGGTGAAAAAATGGCAAAGTGTCAAGGGAGAAATTCAGAAACCCATGCCTAGGGTCCTGGAGCCCAGGGGCGGCTGTAAAGTCTGTGGAGAGCCGCTGTGTCCCTGGATGAAATGAGAAAAAGGGTGGAAAAATGGCAAAGTGTCAAGGGAGAAATTCAGAAACTCAGGCCGAGCTGCCTGGAGCCCAGGGGCCGCGGGAAAGTCTGTGGAGAGCCGCTGTGTCCCTGGATGAAATGAGAAAAAAGGTGAAAAAATGGCAAAGTGTCAAGGGAGAAATTCAGAAACTCAGGCCGAGCTGCCTGGAGCCCAGGGGCGGATGCAAAGTCTGTGGAGAGCCGCTGTGTCCCTGGATGAAATGAGAAAAAGGGTGAAAAAGTAACAAAGTGTCAAGGGAGCTAGGCAGAAACCCATGCCTAGGGTCCTGGAGCCCAGGGGCCGCGGGAAAGTCTGTGGAGAGCCGCTGTGTCCCTGGATGAAATGAGAAAAAAGGTGAAAAAATGGCAAAGTGTCAAGGGAGCTAGGCAGAAACCCATGCCTAGGGTCCTGGAGCCCAGGGGCGGTTCTAAAGTCTGTGAGAGCCGCTGTTGCCCTGGATGAAATGAGAAAAAAGGTGAAAAAATGGCAAAGTGTCAAGGGAGCTAGGCAGAAACCCATGCCGAGCTGCCTGGAGCCCAGGGGCGGCTGTAAAGTCTGTGGAGTGCCGCTGTGTCCCTGGATGAAATGAGAAAAAAGGTGAAAAAATGGCAAAGTGTCAAGGGAGAAATTCAGAAACTCAGGCCGAGCTGCCTGGAGCCCAGGGGCCGCGGGAAAGTCTGTGGAGAGCCGCTGTGTCCCTGGATGAAATGAGAAAAAGGGTGGAAAAATGGCAAAGTGTCAAGGGAGCTAGGCAGAAACCCATGCCGAGCTGCCTGGAGCCCAGGGGCGGCTGTAAAGTCTGTGGAGTGCCGCTGTGTCCCTGGATGAAATGAGAAAAAGGGTGAAAAAATGGCAAAGTGTCAAGGGAGAAATTCAGAAACCCAGGCCGAGCTGCCTGGAGCCCAGGGGCGGCTGCAAAGTCTGTGGAGAGCCGCTGTGTCCCTGGATGAAATGAGAAAAAAGGTGAAAAAATGGCAAAGTGTCAAGGGAGAAATTCAGAAACCCAGGCCGAGCTGCCTGGAGCCCAGGGGCGGCTGCAAAGTCTGTGGAGAGCCGCTGTGTCCCTGGATGAAATGAGAAAAAAGGTGAAAAAATGGCAAAGTGTCAAGGGAGCTAGGCAGAAACCCATGCCTAGGGTCCTGGAGCCCAGGGGCGGTTCTAAAGTCTGTGAGAGCCGCTGTGTCCCTGGATGAATTGAGAAAAAGGGTGAAAAAATGGCAAAGTGTCAAGGGAGCTAGGCAGAAACCCATGCCTAGGGTCCTGGAGCCCAGGGGCCGCGGGAAAGTCTGTGGAGTGCCGCTGTGTCCCTGGATGAAATGAGAAAAAAGGTGAAAAAATGGCAAAGTGTCAAGGGAGAAATTCAGAAACTCAGGCCGAGCTGCCTGGAGCCCAGGGGCGGCTGTAAAGTCTGTGGAGTGCCGCTGTGTCCCTGGATGAAATGAGAAAAAAGGTGAAAAAATGGCAAAGTGTCAAGGGAGAAATTCAGAAACTCAGGCCGAGCTGCCTGGAGCCCAGGGGCGGCTGTAAAGTCTGTGGAGTGCCGCTGTGTCCCTGGATGAAATGAGAAAAAAGGTGAAAAAATGGCAAAGTGTCAAGGGAGAAATTCAGAAACTCAGGCCGAGCTGCCTGGAGCCCAGGGGCCGCGGGAAAGTCTGTGGAGAGCCGCTGTGTCCCTGGATGAAATGAGAAAAAAGGTGAAAAAATGGCAAAGTGTCAAGGGAGCTAGGCAGAAACCCATGCCTAGGGTCCTGGAGCCCAGGGGCGGTTCTAAAGTCTGTGAGAGCCGCTGTGTCCCTGGATGAATTGAGAAAAAGGGTGAAAAAATGGCAAAGTGTCAAGGGAGCTAGGCAGAAACCCATGCCTAGGGTCCTGGAGCCCAGGGGCCGCGGGAAAGTCTGTGGAGTGCCGCTGTGTCCCTGGATGAAATGAGAAAAAAGGTGAAAAAATGGCAAAGTGTCAAGGGAGAAATTCAGAAACTCAGGCCGAGCTGCCTGGAGCCCAGGGGCGGCTGTAAAGTCTGTGGAGTGCCGCTGTGTCCCTGGATGAAATGAGAAAAAAGGTGGAAAAATGGCAAAGTGTCAAGGGAGAAATTCAGAAACTCAGGCCGAGCTGCCTGGAGCCCAGGGGCGGCTGCAAAGTCTGTGGAGTGCCGCTGTGTCCCTGGATGAAATGAGAAAAAGGGTGGAAAAATGGCAAAGTGTCAAGGGAGAAATTCAGAAACTCAGGCCGAGCTGCCTGGAGCCCAGGGGCGGCTGCAAAGTCTGTGGAGTGCCGCTGTGTCCCTGGATGAAATGAGAAAAAGGGTGGAAAAATGGCAAAGTGTCAAGGGAGAAATTCAGAAACCCAGGCCGAGCTGCCTGGAGCCCAGGGGCGGCTGCAAAGTCTGTGGAGAGCCGCTGTGTCCCTGGATGAAATGAGAAAAAGGGTGAAAAAATGGCAAAGTGTCAAGGGAGAAATTCAGAAACCCATGCCTAGGGTCCTGGAGCCCAGGGGCGGCTGTAAAGTCTGTGGAGAGCCGCTGTGTCCCTGGATGAAATGAGAAAAAGGGTGGAAAAATGGCAAAGTGTCAAGGGAGAAATTCAGAAACTCAGGCCGAGCTGCCTGGAGCCCAGGGGCCGCGGGAAAGTCTGTGGAGAGCCGCTGTGTCCCTGGATGAAATGAGAAAAAAGGTGAAAAAATGGCAAAGTGTCAAGGGAGAAATTCAGAAACTCAGGCCGAGCTGCCTGGAGCCCAGGGGCGGATGCAAAGTCTGTGGAGAGCCGCTGTGTCCCTGGATGAAATGAGAAAAAGGGTGAAAAAGTAACAAAGTGTCAAGGGAGCTAGGCAGAAACCCATGCCTAGGGTCCTGGAGCCCAGGGGCCGCGGGAAAGTCTGTGGAGAGCCGCTGTGTCCCTGGATGAAATGAGAAAAAAGGTGAAAAAATGGCAAAGTGTCAAGGGAGCTAGGCAGAAACCCATGCCTAGGGTCCTGGAGCCCAGGGGCGGTTCTAAAGTCTGTGAGAGCCGCTGTTGCCCTGGATGAAATGAGAAAAAAGGTGAAAAAATGGCAAAGTGTCAAGGGAGCTAGGCAGAAACCCATGCCGAGCTGCCTGGAGCCCAGGGGCGGCTGTAAAGTCTGTGGAGTGCCGCTGTGTCCCTGGATGAAATGAGAAAAAAGGTGAAAAAATGGCAAAGTGTCAAGGGAGAAATTCAGAAACTCAGGCCGAGCTGCCTGGAGCCCAGGGGCCGCGGGAAAGTCTGTGGAGAGCCGCTGTGTCCCTGGATGAAATGAGAAAAAGGGTGGAAAAATGGCAAAGTGTCAAGGGAGCTAGGCAGAAACCCATGCCGAGCTGCCTGGAGCCCAGGGGCGGCTGTAAAGTCTGTGGAGTGCCGCTGTGTCCCTGGATGAAATGAGAAAAAGGGTGAAAAAATGGCAAAGTGTCAAGGGAGAAATTCAGAAACCCATGCCTAGGGTCCTGGAGCCCAGGGGCCGCGGGAAAGTCTGTGGAGAGCCGCTGTGTCCCTGGATGAAATGAGAAAAAAGGTGAAAAAGTAACAAAGTGTCAAGGGAGAAATTCAGAAACCCAGGCCGAGCTGCCTGGAGCCTCAAAGCGGATAGAAATAGCGTGGAGAGCCGCTGTTAAGCCAGACGCCCTCTGGCGGACACAGGCAGGAGTTGCAGTAAATGCATTGAAGTCAATGGGCGAGAGTACCCAATGCGCCAAAAAAGTGCTGAAAATATGACAAAGTGTCAAATGAATGGGAGGCAATGGGCGAGAGTACCCAATGCGCCAAAAAAGTGCTGAAAATATGACAAAGTGTCAAATGAATGGGAGTCAATGGGCGAGAGTACCCAATGCACAAAAAAAGTGCTGAAAAAGTCCACACGAGCCTAGTCAGAAATGCAGGCCGAGGCGGCTGGAGCCCCAAAGCGGCTATAAAAAGCGTGGAGAGCCGCTGTCGCCCCGGAGGAACGGAGAAAAAGTGCTGAAAAAAGGCCCACGTCCTAACGGACCGAGGCGGAAGTGCAGGCGAGGCGGCAGGAGTCTGAAAACCGCTATAAAAAGCGTGGAGAGCCGCTGTCGCCCCGGAGAAACGGAGAAAAAGTGCTGAAAAAAGGCCTAAATCCTAACGGACCTAGGCGGAAGTGCAGGCGAGGCGGCAGGAGTCTGAAAACGGCTATAAAATGCGTGGAGAGCCGCTGTCGCCCCGGAGAAACGGAGAAAAAGTGCTGAAAAAAGGCCTAAATCCTAACGGACCGAGGCGGAAGTGCAGGCGAGGCGGCAGGAGTCTGAAAACGGCTATAAAATGCGTGGAGAGCCGCTGTCGCCCCGGAGGAACGGAGAAAAAGTGCTGAAAAAAGGCCTAAATCCTAACGGACCGAGGCGGAAGTGCAGGCGAGGCGGCAGGAGTCTGAAAACGGCTATAAAATGCGTGGAGAGCCGCTGTCGCCCCGGAGGAACGGAGAAAAAGTGCTGAAAAAAGGCCTAAATCCTAACGGACCGAGGCGGAAGTGCAGGCGAGGCGGCAGGAGTCTGAAAACGGCTATAAAATGCGTGGAGAGCCGCTGTCGCCCCGGAGGAACGGAGAAAAAGTGCTGAAAAAAGGCCTAAATCCTAACGGACCGAGGCGGAAGTGCAGGCGAGGCGGCAGGAGTCTGAAAGCGGCTATAAAACGCGTGGAGAGCCGCTCGGATGATTTTTCAAAGTGTCAAATGAATGGGAGTGAATGGGGCAGAGTACCCAATGTGTAAAAAAAGTGCTGAAAAAACGACAAAGTCCACACGAGCCTAGTCAGAAATGCAGTCCGAGGCGGCTGGAGCCCCAAAGCGGCTATAAAACGCGTGGAGAGCCGCTCGGATGATTTTTCAAAGTGTCAAATGAATGGGAGTGAATGGGGCAGAGTACCCAATGTGTAAAAAAAGTGCTGAAAAAACGACAAAGTCCACACGAGCCTAGTCAGAAATGCAGTCCGAGGCGGCTGGAGCCCCAAAGCGGCTATAAAATGCGTGGAGAGCCGCTCGGATGATTTTTCAAAGTGTCAAATGAATGGGAGTGAATGGGGCGGAGTACCCAATGCGCGAAAAAAGTGCTGAAAAAACGACAAAGTCCACACGAGCCTAGTCAGAAATGAAGGCCGAGGCGGCTGGAGCCCCAAAGCGGCTATAAAATGCGTGGAGAGCCGCTCGGATGATTTTTCAAAGTGTGAAATGAATGGGAGTGAATGGGGCGGAGTACCCAATGCGCGAAAAAAGTGCTGAAAAAACGACAAAGTCCACACGAGCCTAGTCAGAAATGAAGGCCGAGGCGGCTGGAGCCCCAAAGCGGCTATAAAATGCGTGGAGAGCCGCTCGGATGATTTTTCTAAGTGTGAAATGAATGGGAGTGAATGGGGCGGAGTACCCAATGCGCGAAAAAAGTGCTGAAAAAACGACAAAGTGTCAAATGAATGGGAGTGAATGGGCGGAGTACCCAATGCGTGAAAAAAGGTCTGGAAAAACGACAAAGTGTCAAATGAATGGGAGTGAATGGGCGGAGTACCCAATGCGCGAAAAAAGTGCTGAAAAAATGACAAAGTGTCAAATGAATGGGAGTCAATGAGTGTTTTGGTCGACCAGGAAAAAACGCGTTTACGGGAGAGGGTAAATCAGCCGAGAGGGGGGGGGGGGGTATACTTTACCCTCTCCCGTAAATGCCATTTTTCCTGGTTGACCAAAACACCTCCAGCACGATTTCGGAAACCCAGTTTTTAGAAACACTGACCTCCAGGGGAAGTACCGAGAAAAGCACACTTTTGAATCCGCTTTTGACGCACTGAAACACGGACGTGAGCTGGGGCTGTGCCGCTCTTGGAAAACCCCTGGAGGTTATTTTCTAAAACGGGTTTCCGCGTCCCCCTGGGCGCCCGTGTTGGGCCGCGCAAGGCGGTCCGGGCTGCCCACCCCATCTGAGTGCCCCGTTGGGCCGCGTGCATGGCAGGCATCCAAGGAAGGCTGATGAGCAGCGGTGATGATGATGATGAGACACCAGCTGCAATTTTGACAAAGTGTCACCTCTCAAGCATTTCCAAGCGTGACACAAACAAAAGGGAACGGGAACTTTGATATGAGTGACTTGTGCTTCTTTTTCTCCAAGTGTCACTCCACAGCTGGCACCCAGGCTGTGTGACGCAGGTGTCCGACGAGGAGCGCCCGCGATGGGCCGCGTCAGGCGGCCCGGGCCGCGCTATCACCTCCGGATGACAACATCCAAAGGAGCACGTTGGTGCTTGCTGGGAGTTTGCGCACGCGATAGGCGACGCCTGGCGGCCCTGGCCGCGCCTCGCCAGCGGGTAATGACGACCGCGAGCGCCATGCTGCGCCGATGGAGCTGTCCGAGGAGCGAGAGCGCCCGCCATGGGCGGCATCCGGCGGCCCCTGGCCGTGCTTCGTCTGCGGGTCGCTCTCCACCTCCGGGTGGCCAATCCGAGGTGTCCGCAAAGTGTGTGCGCTCGCCATGGGCGGCATCCGGCGGCCTCTGGCCGTGCTTCGTCTGCGGGTGCACACTCGGAGCGAGGCTCCTGCTCGCTCCGGCGCGGTAGCTTTGTCCGCGCTCCACCTCCGGGTGGCGAATCCCAAAAAGCAGCACTTTGGTGCTACGAAGGTGTCAGAAGAGTGTGTGCGCCCGCCATGGGCGGCATCCGGCGGCCTCTGGCCGTGCTTCGTCTGCGGGTGCACACTAGGCGCGGTGGCTTTGTCCGCGCTCCACCTCCGGGTGGCGAATCCCAAAAAGCAGCACTTGGGTGCTTCGTAGGTGTCAGAAAAGTGTGTGCGCCCGCCATGGGCGGCATC
>NW_026559821.1:2500-7500 GCF_027744805.1 Dunckerocampus dactyliophorus | reverse complement strand
TCCTGGAGCCCAGGGGCCGCGGGAAAGTCTGTGGAGTGCCGCTGTGTCCCTGGATGAAATGAGAAAAAAGGTGAAAAAATGGCAAAGTGTCAAGGGAGAAATTCAGAAACTCAGGCCGAGCTGCCTGGAGCCCAGGGGCGGCTGTAAAGTCTGTGGAGTGCCGCTGTGTCCCTGGATGAAATGAGAAAAAAGGTGGAAAAATGGCAAAGTGTCAAGGGAGAAATTCAGAAACTCAGGCCGAGCTGCCTGGAGCCCAGGGGCGGCTGCAAAGTCTGTGGAGTGCCGCTGTGTCCCTGGATGAAATGAGAAAAAGGGTGGAAAAATGGCAAAGTGTCAAGGGAGAAATTCAGAAACTCAGGCCGAGCTGCCTGGAGCCCAGGGGCGGCTGCAAAGTCTGTGGAGTGCCGCTGTGTCCCTGGATGAAATGAGAAAAAGGGTGGAAAAATGGCAAAGTGTCAAGGGAGAAATTCAGAAACCCAGGCCGAGCTGCCTGGAGCCCAGGGGCGGCTGCAAAGTCTGTGGAGAGCCGCTGTGTCCCTGGATGAAATGAGAAAAAGGGTGAAAAAATGGCAAAGTGTCAAGGGAGAAATTCAGAAACCCATGCCTAGGGTCCTGGAGCCCAGGGGCGGCTGTAAAGTCTGTGGAGAGCCGCTGTGTCCCTGGATGAAATGAGAAAAAGGGTGGAAAAATGGCAAAGTGTCAAGGGAGAAATTCAGAAACTCAGGCCGAGCTGCCTGGAGCCCAGGGGCCGCGGGAAAGTCTGTGGAGAGCCGCTGTGTCCCTGGATGAAATGAGAAAAAAGGTGAAAAAATGGCAAAGTGTCAAGGGAGAAATTCAGAAACTCAGGCCGAGCTGCCTGGAGCCCAGGGGCGGATGCAAAGTCTGTGGAGAGCCGCTGTGTCCCTGGATGAAATGAGAAAAAGGGTGAAAAAGTAACAAAGTGTCAAGGGAGCTAGGCAGAAACCCATGCCTAGGGTCCTGGAGCCCAGGGGCCGCGGGAAAGTCTGTGGAGAGCCGCTGTGTCCCTGGATGAAATGAGAAAAAAGGTGAAAAAATGGCAAAGTGTCAAGGGAGCTAGGCAGAAACCCATGCCTAGGGTCCTGGAGCCCAGGGGCGGTTCTAAAGTCTGTGAGAGCCGCTGTTGCCCTGGATGAAATGAGAAAAAAGGTGAAAAAATGGCAAAGTGTCAAGGGAGCTAGGCAGAAACCCATGCCGAGCTGCCTGGAGCCCAGGGGCGGCTGTAAAGTCTGTGGAGTGCCGCTGTGTCCCTGGATGAAATGAGAAAAAAGGTGAAAAAATGGCAAAGTGTCAAGGGAGAAATTCAGAAACTCAGGCCGAGCTGCCTGGAGCCCAGGGGCCGCGGGAAAGTCTGTGGAGAGCCGCTGTGTCCCTGGATGAAATGAAGAAAAAGGTGAAAAAATGGCAAAGTGTCAAGGGAGAAATTCAGAAACCCATGCCTAGGGTCCTGGAGCCCAGGGGCCGCGGGAAAGTCTGTGGAGAGCCGCTGTGTCCCTGGATGAAATGAGAAAAAAGGTGAAAAAGTAACAAAGTGTCAAGGGAGAAATTCAGAAACCCAGGCCGAGCTGCCTGGAGCCTCAAAGCGGATAGAAATAGCGTGGAGAGCCGCTGTTAAGCCAGACGCCCTCTGGCGGACACAGGCAGGAGTTGCAGTAAATGCATTGAAGTCAATGGGCGAGAGTACCCAATGCGCCAAAAAAGTGCTGAAAATATGACAAAGTGTCAAATGAATGGGAGGCAATGGGCGAGAGTACCCAATGCGCCAAAAAAGTGCTGAAAATATGACAAAGTGTCAAATGAATGGGAGTCAATGGGCGAGAGTACCCAATGCACAAAAAAAGTGCTGAAAAAGTCCACACGAGCCTAGTCAGAAATGCAGGCCGAGGCGGCTGGAGCCCCAAAGCGGCTATAAAAAGCGTGGAGAGCCGCTGTCGCCCCGGAGGAACGGAGAAAAAGTGCTGAAAAAAGGCCCACGTCCTAACGGACCGAGGCGGAAGTGCAGGCGAGGCGGCAGGAGTCTGAAAACCGCTATAAAAAGCGTGGAGAGCCGCTGTCGCCCCGGAGAAACGGAGAAAAAGTGCTGAAAAAAGGCCTAAATCCTAACGGACCTAGGCGGAAGTGCAGGCGAGGCGGCAGGAGTCTGAAAACGGCTATAAAATGCGTGGAGAGCCGCTGTCGCCCCGGAGAAACGGAGAAAAAGTGCTGAAAAAAGGCCTAAATCCTAACGGACCGAGGCGGAAGTGCAGGCGAGGCGGCAGGAGTCTGAAAACGGCTATAAAATGCGTGGAGAGCCGCTGTCGCCCCGGAGGAACGGAGAAAAAGTGCTGAAAAAAGGCCTAAATCCTAACGGACCGAGGCGGAAGTGCAGGCGAGGCGGCAGGAGTCTGAAAACGGCTATAAAATGCGTGGAGAGCCGCTGTCGCCCCGGAGGAACGGAGAAAAAGTGCTGAAAAAAGGCCTAAATCCTAACGGACCGAGGCGGAAGTGCAGGCGAGGCGGCAGGAGTCTGAAAACGGCTATAAAATGCGTGGAGAGCCGCTGTCGCCCCGGAGGAACGGAGAAAAAGTGCTGAAAAAAGGCCTAAATCCTAACGGACCGAGGCGGAAGTGCAGGCGAGGCGGCAGGAGTCTGAAAGCGGCTATAAAACGCGTGGAGAGCCGCTCGGATGATTTTTCAAAGTGTCAAATGAATGGGAGTGAATGGGGCAGAGTACCCAATGTGTAAAAAAAGTGCTGAAAAAACGACAAAGTCCACACGAGCCTAGTCAGAAATGCAGTCCGAGGCGGCTGGAGCCCCAAAGCGGCTATAAAACGCGTGGAGAGCCGCTCGGATGATTTTTCAAAGTGTCAAATGAATGGGAGTGAATGGGGCAGAGTACCCAATGTGTAAAAAAAGTGCTGAAAAAACGACAAAGTCCACACGAGCCTAGTCAGAAATGCAGTCCGAGGCGGCTGGAGCCCCAAAGCGGCTATAAAATGCGTGGAGAGCCGCTCGGATGATTTTTCAAAGTGTCAAATGAATGGGAGTGAATGGGGCGGAGTACCCAATGCGCGAAAAAAGTGCTGAAAAAACGACAAAGTCCACACGAGCCTAGTCAGAAATGAAGGCCGAGGCGGCTGGAGCCCCAAAGCGGCTATAAAATGCGTGGAGAGCCGCTCGGATGATTTTTCTAAGTGTGAAATGAATGGGAGTGAATGGGGCGGAGTACCCAATGCGCGAAAAAAGTGCTGAAAAAACGACAAAGTCCACACGAGCCTAGTCAGAAATGAAGGCCGAGGCGGCTGGAGCCCCAAAGCGGCTATAAAATGCGTGGAGAGCCGCTCGGATGATTTTTCTAAGTGTGAAATGAATGGGAGTGAATGGGGCGGAGTACCCAATGCGCGAAAAAAGTGCTGAAAAAACGACAAAGTGTCAAATGAATGGGAGTGAATGGGCGGAGTACCCAATGCGTGAAAAAAGGTCTGGAAAAACGACAAAGTGTCAAATGAATGGGAGTGAATGGGCGGAGTACCCAATGCGCGAAAAAAGTGCTGAAAAAATGACAAAGTGTCAAATGAATGGGAGTCAATGAGTGTTTTGGTCGACCAGGAAAAAACGCGTTTACGGGAGAGGGTAAATCAGCCGAGAGGGGGGGGGGGGGGTATACTTTACCCTCTCCCGTAAATGCCATTTTTCCTGGTTGACCAAAACACCTCCAGCACGATTTCGGAAACCCAGTTTTTAGAAACACTGACCTCCAGGGGAAGTACCGAGAAAAGCACACTTTTGAATCCGCTTTTGACGCACTGAAACACGGACGTGAGCTGGGGCTGTGCCGCTCTTGGAAAACCCCTGGAGGTTATTTTCTAAAACGGGTTTCCGCGTCCCCCTGGGCGCCCGTGTTGGGCCGCGCAAGGCGGTCCGGGCTGCCCACCCCATCTGAGTGCCCCGTTGGGCCGCGTGCATGGCAGGCATCCAAGGAAGGCTGATGAGCAGCGGTGATGATGATGATGAGACACCAGCTGCAATTTTGACAAAGTGTCACCTCTCAAGCATTTCCAAGCGTGACACAAACAAAAGGGAACGGGAACTTTGATATGAGTGACTTGTGCTTCTTTTTCTCCAAGTGTCACTCCACAGCTGGCACCCAGGCTGTGTGACGCAGGTGTCCGACGAGGAGCGCCCGCGATGGGCCGCGTCAGGCGGCCCGGGCCGCGCTATCACCTCCGGATGACAACATCCAAAGGAGCACGTTGGTGCTTGCTGGGAGTTTGCGCACGCGATAGGCGACGCCTGGCGGCCCTGGCCGCGCCTCGCCAGCGGGTAATGACGACCGCGAGCGCCATGCTGCGCCGATGGAGCTGTCCGAGGAGCGAGAGCGCCCGCCATGGGCGGCATCCGGCGGCCCCTGGCCGTGCTTCGTCTGCGGGTCGCTCTCCACCTCCGGGTGGCCAATCCGAGGTGTCCGCAAAGTGTGTGCGCTCGCCATGGGCGGCATCCGGCGGCCTCTGGCCGTGCTTCGTCTGCGGGTGCACACTCGGAGCGAGGCTCCTGCTCGCTCCGGCGCGGTAGCTTTGTCCGCGCTCCACCTCCGGGTGGCGAATCCCAAAAAGCAGCACTTTGGTGCTACGAAGGTGTCAGAAGAGTGTGTGCGCCCGCCATGGGCGGCATCCGGCGGCCTCTGGCCGTGCTTCGTCTGCGGGTGCACACTAGGCGCGGTGGCTTTGTCCGCGCTCCACCTCCGGGTGGCGAATCCCAAAAAGCAGCACTTGGGTGCTTCGTAGGTGTCAGAAAAGTGTGTGCGCCCGCCATGGGCGGCATCCGGCGGCCTCTGGCCGTGCTTCGTCTGCGGGCGCACACTCGGAGCGAGGCTGCTGCTCGCTCCGGCGCGGTGGCTGGGTCCGCGCTCCACCTCCGGGTGGCGGAAGGAATCGAAAAGGAGCACTTTGCTGCTTCGCAGGTGTCAGAGGAGTGGGAGCGCCCGCCATGGGCGGCATCCGGCG
>NW_026559820.1:30000-32764 GCF_027744805.1 Dunckerocampus dactyliophorus | reverse complement strand
GGCAGCTCGGCCTGAGTTTCTGAATTTCTCCCTTGACACTTTGCCATTTTTCCACCCTTTTTCTCATTTCATCCAGGGACACAGCGGCTCTCCACAGACTTTGCAGCCGCCCCTGGGCTCCAGGCAGCTCGGCCTGGGTTTCTGAATTTCTCCCTTGACACTTTGCCATTTTTTCACCTTTTTTCTCATTTCATCCAGGGACACAGCGGCTCTCCACAGACTTTGCAGCCGCCCCTGGGCTCCAGGCAGCTCGGCCTGGGTTTCTGAATTTCTCCCTTGACACTTTGCCATTTTTCCACCCTTTTTCTCATTTCATCCAGGGACACAGCGGCTCTCCACAGACTTTGCAGCCGCCCCTGGGCTCCAGGCAGCTCGGCCTGGGTTTCTGAATTTCTCCCTTGACACTTTGCCATTTTTTCACCCTTTTTCTCATTTCATCCAGGGACACAGCGGCTCTCCACAGACTTTACAGCCGCCCCTGGGCTCCAGGACCCTAGGCACGGGTTTCTGAATTTTTCCCTTGACACTTTGCCATTTTTTCACCCTTTTTCTCATTTCATCCAGGGACACAGCGGCTCTCCACAGACTTTCCCGCGGCCCCTGGGCTCCAGGCAGCTCGGCCTGAGTTTCTGAATTTCTCCCTTGACACTTTGCCATTTTTTCACCTTTTTTCTCATTTCATCCAGGGACACAGCGGCTCTCCACAGACTTTGCAGCCGCCCCTGGGCTCCAGCCAGCTCGGCCTGAGTTTCTGAATTTCTCCCTTGACACTTTGCCATTTTTTCACCCTTTTTCTCATTTCATCCAGGGACACAGCGGCTCTCACAGACTTTAGAACCGCCCCTGGGCTCCAGGACCCTAGGCATGGGTTTCTGCCTAGCTCCCTTGACACTTTGCCATTTTTTCACCTTTTTTCTCATTTCATCCAGGGACACAGCGGCTCTCCACAGACTTTGCAGCCGCCCCCGGGCTCCAGGCAGCTCGGCCTGGGTTTCTGAATTTCTCCCTTGACACTTTGCCATTTTTTCACCTTTTTTCTCATTTCATCCAGGGACACAGCGGCTCTCCACAGACTTTGCAGCCGCCCCTGGGCTCCAGCCAGCTCGGCCTGAGTTTCTGAATTTCTCCCTTGACACTTTGCCATTTTTTCACCCTTTTTCTCATTTCATCCAGGGACACAGCGGCTCTCCACAGACTTTCCCGCGGCCCCTGGGCTCCAGGACCCTAGGCATGGGTTTCTGCCTAGCTCCCTTGACACTTTGCCATTTTTTCACCCTTTTTCTCATTTCATCCAGGGACACAGCGGCTCTCCACAGACTTTGCAGCCGCCCCTGGGCTCCAGGACCCTAGGCATGGGTTTCTGCCTAGCTCCCTTGACACTTTGCCATTTTTTCACCCTTTTTCTCATTTCATCCAGGGACACAGCGGCTCTCCACAGACTTTACAGCCGCCCCTGGGCTCCAGGACCCTAGGCACGGGTTTCTGAATTTTTCCCTTGACACTTTGCCATTTTTTCACCCTTTTTCTCATTTCATCCAGGGACACAGCGGCTCTCCACAGACTTTCCCGCGGCCCCTGGGCTCCAGGCAGCTCGGCCTGAGTTTCTGAATTTCTCCCTTGACACTTTGCCATTTTTTCACCTTTTTTCTCATTTCATCCAGGGACACAGCGGCTCTCCACAGACTTTGCAGCCGCCCCTGGGCTCCAGCCAGCTCGGCCTGAGTTTCTGAATTTCTCCCTTGACACTTTGCCATTTTTTCACCCTTTTTCTCATTTCATCCAGGGACACAGCGGCTCTCACAGACTTTAGAACCGCCCCTGGGCTCCAGGACCCTAGGCATGGGTTTCTGCCTAGCTCCCTTGACACTTTGCCATTTTTTCACCTTTTTTCTCATTTCATCCAGGGACACAGCGGCTCTCCACAGACTTTGCAGCCGCCCCCGGGCTCCAGGCAGCTCGGCCTGGGTTTCTGAATTTCTCCCTTGACACTTTGCCATTTTTTCACCTTTTTTCTCATTTCATCCAGGGACACAGCGGCTCTCCACAGACTTTGCAGCCGCCCCTGGGCTCCAGCCAGCTCGGCCTGAGTTTCTGAATTTCTCCCTTGACACTTTGCCATTTTTTCACCCTTTTTCTCATTTCATCCAGGGACACAGCGGCTCTCCACAGACTTTCCCGCGGCCCCTGGGCTCCAGGACCCTAGGCATGGGTTTCTGCCTAGCTCCCTTGACACTTTGCCATTTTTTCACCCTTTTTCTCATTTCATCCAGGGACACAGCGGCTCTCCACAGACTTTGCAGCCGCCCCTGGGCTCCAGGACCCTAGGCATGGGTTTCTGCCTAGCTCCCTTGACACTTTGCCATTTTTTCACCCTTTTTCTCATTTCATCCAGGGACACAGCGGCTCTCCACAGACTTTACAGCCGCCCCTGGGCTCCAGGACCCTAGGCACGGGTTTCTGAATTTTTCCCTTGACACTTTGCCATTTTTTCACCCTTTTTCTCATTTCATCCAGGGACACAGCGGCTCTCCACAGACTTTCCCGCGGCCCCTGGGCTCCAGGCAGCTCGGCCTGAGTTTCTGAATTTCTCCCTTGACACTTTGCCATTTTTTCACCTTTTTTCTCATTTCATCCAGGGACACAGCGGCTCTCCACAGACTTTGCAGCCGCCCCTGGGCTCCAGCCAGCTCGGCCTGAGTTTCTGAATTTCTCCCTTGACACTTTGCCATTTTTTCACCCTTTTTCTCATTTCATCCAGGGACAC
>NW_026559820.1:5000-17500 GCF_027744805.1 Dunckerocampus dactyliophorus | reverse complement strand
TCTCGCTCCTCGGACAGCTCCATCGGCGCAGCATGGCGCTCGCGGTCGTCATTACCCGCTGGCGAGGCGCGGCCAGGGCCGCCAGGCGTCGCCTATCGCGTGCGCAAACTCCCAGCAAGCACCAACGTGCTCCTTTGGATGTTGTCATCCGGAGGTGATAGCGCGGCCCGGGCCGCCTGACGCGGCCCATCGCGGGCGCTCCTCGTCGGACACCTGCGTCACACAGCCTGGGTGCCAGCTGTGGAGTGACACTTGGAGAAAAAGAAGCACAAGTCACTCATATCAAAGTTCCCGTTCCCTTTTGTTTGTGTCACGCTTGGAAATGCTTGAGAGGTGACACTTTGTCAAATTTGCAGCTGGTGTCTCATCATCATCATCACCGCTGCTCATCAGCCTTCCTTGGATGCCTGCCATGCACGCGGCCCAACGGGGCACTCAGATGGGGTGGGCAGCCCGGACCGCCTTGCGCGGCCCAACACGGGCGCCCGGGGGACGCGGAAACCCGTTTTAGAAAATAACCTCCAGGGGTTTTCCAAGAGCGGCACAGCCCCAGCTCACGTCCGTGTTTCAGTGCGTCAAAAGCGGATTCAAAAGTGTGCTTTTCTCGGTACTTCCCCTGGAGGTCAGTGTTTCTAAAAACTGGGTTTCCGAAATCGTGCTGGAGGTGTTTTGGTCAACCAGGAAAAATGGCATTTACGGGAGAGGGTAAAGTATACCCCCCCCCCCCCCTCTCGGCTGATTTACCCTCTCCCGTAAACGCGTTTTTTCCTGGTCGACCAAAACACTCATTGACTCCCATTCATTTGACACTTTGTCATTTTTTCAGCACTTTTTTCGCGCATTGGGTACTCCGCCCATTCACTCCCATTCATTTGACACTTTGTCGTTTTTTCAGCACTTTTTTCGCGCATTGGGTACTCCGCCCCATTCACTCCCATTCATTTCACACTTAGAAAAATCATCCGAGCGGCTCTCCACGCATTTTATAGCCGCTTTGGGGCTCCAGCCGCCTCGGCCTTCATTTCTGACTAGGCTCGTGTGGACTTTGTCGTTTTTTCAGCACTTTTTTCGCGCATTGGGTACTCCGCCCCATTCACTCCCATTCATTTCACACTTTGAAAAATCATCCGAGCGGCTCTCCACGCATTTTATAGCCGCTTTGGGGCTCCAGCCGCCTCGGCCTTCATTTCTGACTAGGCTCGTGTGGACTTTGTCGTTTTTTCAGCACTTTTTTCGCGCATTGGGTACTCCGCCCCATTCACTCCCATTCATTTGACACTTTGAAAAATCATCCGAGCGGCTCTCCACGCATTTTATAGCCGCTTTGGGGCTCCAGCCGCCTCGGACTGCATTTCTGACTAGGCTCGTGTGGACTTTGTCGTTTTTTCAGCACTTTTTTTACACATTGGGTACTCTGCCCCATTCACTCCCATTCATTTGACACTTTGAAAAATCATCCGAGCGGCTCTCCACGGGTTTTATAGCCGCTTTGGGGCTCCAGCCGCCTCGGACTGCATTTCTGACTAGGCTCGTGTGGACTTTGTCGTTTTTTCAGCACTTTTTTTACACATTGGGTACTCTGCCCCATTCACTCCCATTCATTTGACACTTTGAAAAATCATCCGAGCGGCTCTCCACGCGTTTTATAGCCGCTTTCAGACTCCTGCCGCCTCGCCTGCACTTCCGCCTCGGTCCGTTAGGATTTAGGCCTTTTTTCAGCACTTTTTCTCCGTTCCTCCGGGGCGACAGCGGCTCTCCACGCATTTTATAGCCGTTTTCAGACTCCTGCCGCCTCGCCTGCACTTCCGCCTCGGTCCGTTAGGATTTAGGCCTTTTTTCAGCACTTTTTCTCCGTTCCTCCGGGGCGACAGCGGCTCTCCACGCATTTTATAGCCGTTTTCAGACTCCTGCCGCCTCGCCTGCACTTCCGCCTCGGTCCGTTAGGATTTAGGCCTTTTTTCAGCACTTTTTCTCCGTTCCTCCGGGGCGACAGCGGCTCTCCACGCATTTTATAGCCGTTTTCAGACTCCTGCCGCCTCGCCTGCACTTCCGCCTCGGTCCGTTAGGATTTAGGCCTTTTTTCAGCACTTTTTCTCCGTTTCTCCGGGGCGACAGCGGCTCTCCACGCATTTTATAGCCGTTTTCAGACTCCTGCCGCCTCGCCTGCACTTCCGCCTAGGTCCGTTAGGATTTAGGCCTTTTTTCAGCACTTTTTCTACGTTTCTCCGGGGCGACAGCGGCTCTCCACGCTTTTTATAGCGGTTTTCAGACTCCTGCCGCCTCGCCTGCACTTCCGCCTCGGTCCGTTAGGACGTGGGCCTTTTTTCAGCACTTTTTCTCCGTTTCTCCGGGGCGACAGCGGCTCTCCACGCTTTTTATAGCCGCTTTGGGGCTCCAGCCGCCTCGGCCTGCATTTCTGACTAGGCTCGTGTGGACTTTTTCAGCACTTTTTTTGTGCATTGGGTACTCTCGCCCATTGACTCCCATTCATTTGACACTTTGTCATATTTTCAGCACTTTTTTGGCGCATTGGGTACTCTCGCCCATTGACTCCCATTCATTTGACACTTTGTCATATTTTCAGCACTTTTTTGGTGCATTGGGTACTCTCGCCCATTGACTCCCATTCATTTGACACTTTGTCATATTTTCAGCACTTTTTTGGCGCATTGGGTACTCTCGCCCATTGACTTCAATGCATTTACTGCAACTCCTGCCTGTGTCCGCCAGAGGGCGTCTGGCTTAACAGCGGCTCTCCACGCTATTTCTATTCGCTTTGAGGCTCCAGGCAGCTCGGCCTGGGTTTCTGAATTTCTCCCTTGACACTTTGTTACTTTTTCACCTTTTTTCTCATTTCATCCAGGGACACAGCGGCTCTCCACAGACTTTCCCGCGGCCCCTGGGCTCCAGGACCCTAGGCATGGGTTTCTGAATTTCTCCCTTGACACTTTGCCATTTTTTCACCTTTTTTCTCATTTCATCCAGGGACACAGCGGCTCTCCACAGACTTTGCAGCCGCCCCTGGGCTCCAGGACCCTAGGCATGGGTTTCTGCCTAGCTCCCTTGACACTTTGCCATTTTTTCACCTTTTTTCTCATTTCATCCAGGGACACAGCGGCTCTCCACAGACTTTGCAGCCGCCCCTGGGCTCCAGGACCCTAGGCATGGGTTTCTGCCTAGCTCCCTTGACACTTTGCCATTTTTTCACCTTTTTTCTCATTTCATCCAGGGACACAGCGGCTCTCCACAGACTTTGCAGCCGCCCCTGGGCTCCAGCCAGCTCGGCCTGAGTTTCTGAATTTCTCCCTTGACACTTTGCCATTTTTTCACCTTTTTTCTCATTTCATCCAGGGACACAGCGGCTCTCCACAGACTTTCCCGCGGCCCCTGGGCTCCAGGCAGCTCGGCCTGAGTTTCTGAATTTCTCCCTTGACACTTTGCCATTTTTCCACCCATTTTCTCATTTCATCCAGGGACACAGCGGCACTCCACAGACTTTCCCGCGGCCCCTGGGCTCCAGGACCCTAGGCATGGGTTTCTGCCTAGCTCCCTTGACACTTTGCCATTTTTTCACCTTTTTTCTCATTTCATCCAGGGACACAGCGGCTCTCCACAGACTTTCCCGCGGCCCCTGGGCTCCAGGACCCTAGGCATGGGTTTCTGCCTAGCTCCCTTGACACTTTGCCATTTTTTCACCTTTTTTCTCATTTCATCCAGGGACACAGCGGCTCTCCACAGACTTTCCCGCGGCCCCTGGGCTCCAGGACCCTAGGCATGGGTTTCTGAATTTCTCCCTTGACACTTTGCCATTTTTTCACCTTTTTTCTCATTTCATCCAGGGACACAGCGGCTCTCCACAGACTTTCCCGCGGCCCCTGGGCTCCAGGACCCTAGGCATGGGTTTCTGAATTTCTCCCTTGACACTTTGCCATTTTTTCACCTTTTTTCTCATTTCATCCAGGGACACAGCGGCTCTCCACAGACTTTGCAGCCGCCCCTGGGCTCCAGGCAGCTCGGCCTGAGTTTCTGAATTTCTCCCTTGACACTTTGCCATTTTTCCACCCTTTTTCTCATTTCATCCAGGGACACAGCGGCTCTCCACAGACTTTGCAGCCGCCCCTGGGCTCCAGGCAGCTCGGCCTGGGTTTCTGAATTTCTCCCTTGACACTTTGCCATTTTTTCACCTTTTTTCTCATTTCATCCAGGGACACAGCGGCTCTCCACAGACTTTGCAGCCGCCCCTGGGCTCCAGGCAGCTCGGCCTGGGTTTCTGAATTTCTCCCTTGACACTTTGCCATTTTTCCACCCTTTTTCTCATTTCATCCAGGGACACAGCGGCTCTCCACAGACTTTGCAGCCGCCCCTGGGCTCCAGGCAGCTCGGCCTGGGTTTCTGAATTTCTCCCTTGACACTTTGCCATTTTTTCACCCTTTTTCTCATTTCATCCAGGGACACAGCGGCTCTCCACAGACTTTACAGCCGCCCCTGGGCTCCAGGACCCTAGGCACGGGTTTCTGAATTTTTCCCTTGACACTTTGCCATTTTTTCACCCTTTTTCTCATTTCATCCAGGGACACAGCGGCTCTCCACAGACTTTCCCGCGGCCCCTGGGCTCCAGGCAGCTCGGCCTGAGTTTCTGAATTTCTCCCTTGACACTTTGCCATTTTTTCACCTTTTTTCTCATTTCATCCAGGGACACAGCGGCTCTCCACAGACTTTGCAGCCGCCCCTGGGCTCCAGCCAGCTCGGCCTGAGTTTCTGAATTTCTCCCTTGACACTTTGCCATTTTTTCACCCTTTTTCTCATTTCATCCAGGGACACAGCGGCTCTCACAGACTTTAGAACCGCCCCTGGGCTCCAGGACCCTAGGCATGGGTTTCTGCCTAGCTCCCTTGACACTTTGCCATTTTTTCACCTTTTTTCTCATTTCATCCAGGGACACAGCGGCTCTCCACAGACTTTGCAGCCGCCCCCGGGCTCCAGGCAGCTCGGCCTGGGTTTCTGAATTTCTCCCTTGACACTTTGCCATTTTTTCACCTTTTTTCTCATTTCATCCAGGGACACAGCGGCTCTCCACAGACTTTGCAGCCGCCCCTGGGCTCCAGCCAGCTCGGCCTGAGTTTCTGAATTTCTCCCTTGACACTTTGCCATTTTTTCACCCTTTTTCTCATTTCATCCAGGGACACAGCGGCTCTCCACAGACTTTCCCGCGGCCCCTGGGCTCCAGGACCCTAGGCATGGGTTTCTGCCTAGCTCCCTTGACACTTTGCCATTTTTTCACCCTTTTTCTCATTTCATCCAGGGACACAGCGGCTCTCCACAGACTTTGCAGCCGCCCCTGGGCTCCAGGACCCTAGGCATGGGTTTCTGCCTAGCTCCCTTGACACTTTGCCATTTTTTCACCCTTTTTCTCATTTCATCCAGGGACACAGCGGCTCTCCACAGACTTTACAGCCGCCCCTGGGCTCCAGGACCCTAGGCACGGGTTTCTGAATTTTTCCCTTGACACTTTGCCATTTTTTCACCCTTTTTCTCATTTCATCCAGGGACACAGCGGCTCTCCACAGACTTTCCCGCGGCCCCTGGGCTCCAGGCAGCTCGGCCTGAGTTTCTGAATTTCTCCCTTGACACTTTGCCATTTTTTCACCTTTTTTCTCATTTCATCCAGGGACACAGCGGCTCTCCACAGACTTTGCAGCCGCCCCTGGGCTCCAGCCAGCTCGGCCTGAGTTTCTGAATTTCTCCCTTGACACTTTGCCATTTTTTCACCCTTTTTCTCATTTCATCCAGGGACACAGCGGCTCTCACAGACTTTAGAACCGCCCCTGGGCTCCAGGACCCTAGGCATGGGTTTCTGCCTAGCTCCCTTGACACTTTGCCATTTTTTCACCTTTTTTCTCATTTCATCCAGGGACACAGCGGCTCTCCACAGACTTTGCAGCCGCCCCCGGGCTCCAGGCAGCTCGGCCTGGGTTTCTGAATTTCTCCCTTGACACTTTGCCATTTTTTCACCTTTTTTCTCATTTCATCCAGGGACACAGCGGCTCTCCACAGACTTTGCAGCCGCCCCTGGGCTCCAGCCAGCTCGGCCTGAGTTTCTGAATTTCTCCCTTGACACTTTGCCATTTTTTCACCCTTTTTCTCATTTCATCCAGGGACACAGCGGCTCTCACAGACTTTAGAACCGCCCCTGGGCTCCAGGACCCTAGGCATGGGTTTCTGCCTAGCTCCCTTGACACTTTGCCATTTTTTCACCCTTTTTCTCATTTCATCCAGGGACACAGCGGCTCTCCACAGACTTTCCCGCGGCCCCTGGGCTCCAGGACCCTAGGCATGGGTTTCTGCCTAGCTCCCTTGACACTTTGCCATTTTTTCACCCTTTTTCTCATTTCATCCAGGGACACAGCGGCTCTCCACAGACTTTGCAGCCGCCCCTGGGCTCCAGGACCCTAGGCATGGGTTTCTGCCTAGCTCCCTTGACACTTTGCCATTTTTTCACCCTTTTTCTCATTTCATCCAGGGACACAGCGGCTCTCCACAGACTTTACAGCCGCCCCTGGGCTCCAGGACCCTAGGCACGGGTTTCTGAATTTTTCCCTTGACACTTTGCCATTTTTTCACCCTTTTTCTCATTTCATCCAGGGACACAGCGGCTCTCCACAGACTTTCCCGCGGCCCCTGGGCTCCAGGCAGCTCGGCCTGAGTTTCTGAATTTCTCCCTTGACACTTTGCCATTTTTTCACCTTTTTTCTCATTTCATCCAGGGACACAGCGGCTCTCACAGACTTTAGAACCGCCCCTGGGCTCCAGCCAGCTCGGCCTGAGTTTCTGAATTTCTCCCTTGACACTTTGCCATTTTTTCACCCTTTTTCTCATTTCATCCAGGGACACAGCGGCTCTCACAGACTTTAGAACCGCCCCTGGGCTCCAGGACCCTAGGCATGGGTTTCTGCCTAGCTCCCTTGACACTTTGCCATTTTTTCACCTTTTTTCTCATTTCATCCAGGGACACAGCGGCTCTCCACAGACTTTGCAGCCGCCCCCGGGCTCCAGGCAGCTCGGCCTGGGTTTCTGAATTTCTCCCTTGACACTTTGCCATTTTTTCACCTTTTTTCTCATTTCATCCAGGGACACAGCGGCTCTCCACAGACTTTGCAGCCGCCCCTGGGCTCCAGCCAGCTCGGCCTGAGTTTCTGAATTTCTCCCTTGACACTTTGCCATTTTTTCACCCTTTTTCTCATTTCATCCAGGGACACAGCGGCTCTCCACAGACTTTCCCGCGGCCCCTGGGCTCCAGGACCCTAGGCATGGGTTTCTGCCTAGCTCCCTTGACACTTTGCCATTTTTTCACCTTTTTTCTCATTTCATCCAGGGACACAGCGGCTCTCCACAGACTTTGCAGCCGCCCCCGGGCTCCAGGCAGCTCGGCCTGGGTTTCTGAATTTCTCCCTTGACACTTTGCCATTTTTTCACCTTTTTTCTCATTTCATCCAGGGACACAGCGGCTCTCCACAGACTTTGCAGCCGCCCCTGGGCTCCAGCCAGCTCGGCCTGAGTTTCTGAATTTCTCCCTTGACACTTTGCCATTTTTTCACCCTTTTTCTCATTTCATCCAGGGACACAGCGGCTCTCCACAGACTTTCCCGCGGCCCCTGGGCTCCAGGACCCTAGGCATGGGTTTCTGCCTAGCTCCCTTGACACTTTGCCATTTTTTCACCCTTTTTCTCATTTCATCCAGGGACACAGCGGCTCTCCACAGACTTTGCAGCCGCCCCTGGGCTCCAGGACCCTAGGCATGGGTTTCTGCCTAGCTCCCTTGACACTTTGCCATTTTTTCACCCTTTTTCTCATTTCATCCAGGGACACAGCGGCTCTCCACAGACTTTACAGCCGCCCCTGGGCTCCAGGACCCTAGGCACGGGTTTCTGAATTTTTCCCTTGACACTTTGCCATTTTTTCACCCTTTTTCTCATTTCATCCAGGGACACAGCGGCTCTCCACAGACTTTCCCGCGGCCCCTGGGCTCCAGGCAGCTCGGCCTGAGTTTCTGAATTTCTCCCTTGACACTTTGCCATTTTTTCACCTTTTTTCTCATTTCATCCAGGGACACAGCGGCTCTCCACAGACTTTGCAGCCGCCCCTGGGCTCCAGCCAGCTCGGCCTGAGTTTCTGAATTTCTCCCTTGACACTTTGCCATTTTTTCACCCTTTTTCTCATTTCATCCAGGGACACAGCGGCTCTCACAGACTTTAGAACCGCCCCTGGGCTCCAGGACCCTAGGCATGGGTTTCTGCCTAGCTCCCTTGACACTTTGCCATTTTTTCACCTTTTTTCTCATTTCATCCAGGGACACAGCGGCTCTCCACAGACTTTGCAGCCGCCCCCGGGCTCCAGGCAGCTCGGCCTGGGTTTCTGAATTTCTCCCTTGACACTTTGCCATTTTTTCACCTTTTTTCTCATTTCATCCAGGGACACAGCGGCTCTCCACAGACTTTGCAGCCGCCCCTGGGCTCCAGCCAGCTCGGCCTGAGTTTCTGAATTTCTCCCTTGACACTTTGCCATTTTTTCACCCTTTTTCTCATTTCATCCAGGGACACAGCGGCTCTCACAGACTTTAGAACCGCCCCTGGGCTCCAGGACCCTAGGCATGGGTTTCTGCCTAGCTCCCTTGACACTTTGCCATTTTTTCACCTTTTTTCTCATTTCATCCAGGGACACAGCGGCTCTCCACAGACTTTGCAGCCGCCCCCGGGCTCCAGGCAGCTCGGCCTGGGTTTCTGAATTTCTCCCTTGACACTTTGCCATTTTTTCACCTTTTTTCTCATTTCATCCAGGGACACAGCGGCTCTCCACAGACTTTGCAGCCGCCCCTGGGCTCCAGCCAGCTCGGCCTGAGTTTCTGAATTTCTCCCTTGACACTTTGCCATTTTTTCACCCTTTTTCTCATTTCATCCAGGGACACAGCGGCTCTCCACAGACTTTCCCGCGGCCCCTGGGCTCCAGGACCCTAGGCATGGGTTTCTGCCTAGCTCCCTTGACACTTTGCCATTTTTTCACCCTTTTTCTCATTTCATCCAGGGACACAGCGGCTCTCCACAGACTTTGCAGCCGCCCCTGGGCTCCAGGACCCTAGGCATGGGTTTCTGCCTAGCTCCCTTGACACTTTGCCATTTTTTCACCCTTTTTCTCATTTCATCCAGGGACACAGCGGCTCTCCACAGACTTTACAGCCGCCCCTGGGCTCCAGGACCCTAGGCACGGGTTTCTGAATTTTTCCCTTGACACTTTGCCATTTTTTCACCCTTTTTCTCATTTCATCCAGGGACACAGCGGCTCTCCACAGACTTTCCCGCGGCCCCTGGGCTCCAGGCAGCTCGGCCTGAGTTTCTGAATTTCTCCCTTGACACTTTGCCATTTTTTCACCTTTTTTCTCATTTCATCCAGGGACACAGCGGCTCTCCACAGACTTTGCAGCCGCCCCTGGGCTCCAGCCAGCTCGGCCTGAGTTTCTGAATTTCTCCCTTGACACTTTGCCATTTTTTCACCCTTTTTCTCATTTCATCCAGGGACACAGCGGCTCTCACAGACTTTAGAACCGCCCCTGGGCTCCAGGACCCTAGGCATGGGTTTCTGCCTAGCTCCCTTGACACTTTGCCATTTTTTCACCTTTTTTCTCATTTCATCCAGGGACACAGCGGCTCTCCACAGACTTTGCAGCCGCCCCCGGGCTCCAGGCAGCTCGGCCTGGGTTTCTGAATTTCTCCCTTGACACTTTGCCATTTTTTCACCTTTTTTCTCATTTCATCCAGGGACACAGCGGCTCTCCACAGACTTTGCAGCCGCCCCTGGGCTCCAGCCAGCTCGGCCTGAGTTTCTGAATTTCTCCCTTGACACTTTGCCATTTTTTCACCCTTTTTCTCATTTCATCCAGGGACACAGCGGCTCTCCACAGACTTTCCCGCGGCCCCTGGGCTCCAGGACCCTAGGCATGGGTTTCTGCCTAGCTCCCTTGACACTTTGCCATTTTTTCACCCTTTTTCTCATTTCATCCAGGGACACAGCGGCTCTCCACAGACTTTACAGCCGCCCCTGGGCTCCAGGACCCTAGGCACGGGTTTCTGAATTTTTCCCTTGACACTTTGCCATTTTTTCACCCTTTTTCTCATTTCATCCAGGGACACAGCGGCTCTCCACAGACTTTCCCGCGGCCCCTGGGCTCCAGGCAGCTCGGCCTGAGTTTCTGAATTTCTCCCTTGACACTTTGCCATTTTTTCACCTTTTTTCTCATTTCATCCAGGGACACAGCGGCTCTCCACAGACTTTGCAGCCGCCCCTGGGCTCCAGCCAGCTCGGCCTGAGTTTCTGAATTTCTCCCTTGACACTTTGCCATTTTTTCACCCTTTTTCTCATTTCATCCAGGGACACAGCGGCTCTCACAGACTTTAGAACCGCCCCTGGGCTCCAGGACCCTAGGCATGGGTTTCTGCCTAGCTCCCTTGACACTTTGCCATTTTTTCACCTTTTTTCTCATTTCATCCAGGGACACAGCGGCTCTCCACAGACTTTGCAGCCGCCCCCGGGCTCCAGGCAGCTCGGCCTGGGTTTCTGAATTTCTCCCTTGACACTTTGCCATTTTTTCACCTTTTTTCTCATTTCATCCAGGGACACAGCGGCTCTCCACAGACTTTGCAGCCGCCCCTGGGCTCCAGCCAGCTCGGCCTGAGTTTCTGAATTTCTCCCTTGACACTTTGCCATTTTTTCACCCTTTTTCTCATTTCATCCAGGGACACAGCGGCTCTCCACAGACTTTCCCGCGGCCCCTGGGCTCCAGGACCCTAGGCATGGGTTTCTGCCTAGCTCCCTTGACACTTTGCCATTTTTTCACCCTTTTTCTCATTTCATCCAGGGACACAGCGGCTCTCCACAGACTTTACAGCCGCCCCTGGGCTCCAGGACCCTAGGCACGGGTTTCTGAATTTTTCCCTTGACACTTTGCCATTTTTTCACCCTTTTTCTCATTTCATCCAGGGACACAGCGGCTCTCCACAGACTTTCCCGCGGCCCCTGGGCTCCAGGCAGCTCGGCCTGAGTTTCTGAATTTCTCCCTTGACACTTTGCCATTTTTTCACCTTTTTTCTCATTTCATCCAGGGACACAGCGGCTCTCCACAGACTTTGCAGCCGCCCCTGGGCTCCAGCCAGCTCGGCCTGAGTTTCTGAATTTCTCCCTTGACACTTTGCCATTTTTTCACCCTTTTTCTCATTTCATCCAGGGACACAGCGGCTCTCACAGACTTTAGAACCGCCCCTGGGCTCCAGGACCCTAGGCATGGGTTTCTGCCTAGCTCCCTTGACACTTTGCCATTTTTTCACCTTTTTTCTCATTTCATCCAGGGACACAGCGGCTCTCCACAGACTTTGCAGCCGCCCCCGGGCTCCAGGCAGCTCGGCCTGGGTTTCTGAATTTCTCCCTTGACACTTTGCCATTTTTTCACCTTTTTTCTCATTTCATCCAGGGACACAGCGGCTCTCCACAGACTTTGCAGCCGCCCCTGGGCTCCAGCCAGCTCGGCCTGAGTTTCTGAATTTCTCCCTTGACACTTTGCCATTTTTTCACCCTTTTTCTCATTTCATCCAGGGACACAGCGGCTCTCCACAGACTTTCCCGCGGCCCCTGGGCTCCAGGACCCTAGGCATGGGTTTCTGCCTAGCTCCCTTGACACTTTGCCATTTTTTCACCCTTTTTCTCATTTCATCCAGGGACACAGCGGCTCTCCACAGACTTTGCAGCCGCCCCTGGGCTCCAGGACCCTAGGCATGGGTTTCTGCCTAGCTCCCTTGACACTTTGCCATTTTTTCACCCTTTTTCTCATTTCATCCAGGGACACAGCGGCTCTCCACAGACTTTACAGCCGCCCCTGGGCTCCAGGACCCTAGGCACGGGTTTCTGAATTTTTCCCTTGACACTTTGCCATTTTTTCACCCTTTTTCTCATTTCATCCAGGGACACAGCGGCTCTCCACAGACTTTCCCGCGGCCCCTGGGCTCCAGGCAGCTCGGCCTGAGTTTCTGAATTTCTCCCTTGACACTTTGCCATTTTTTCACCTTTTTTCTCATTTCATCCAGGGACACAGCGGCTCTCCACAGACTTTGCAGCCGCCCCTGGGCTCCAGCCAGCTCGGCCTGAGTTTCTGAATTTCTCCCTTGACACTTTGCCATTTTTTCACCCTTTTTCTCATTTCATCCAGGGACACAGCGGCTCTCACAGACTTTAGAACCGCCCCTGGGCTCCAGGACCCTAGGCATGGGTTTCTGCCTAGCTCCCTTGACACTTTGCCATTTTTTCACCTTTTTTCTCATTTCATCCAGGGACACAGCGGCTCTCCACAGACTTTGCAGCCGCCCCCGGGCTCCAGGCAGCTCGGCCTGGGTTTCTGAATTTCTCCCTTGACACTTTGCCATTTTTTCACCTTTTTTCTCATTTCATCCAGGGACACAGCG
>NW_026559819.1:20000-25000 GCF_027744805.1 Dunckerocampus dactyliophorus | reverse complement strand
AAGGTGAAAAAATGGCAAAGTGTCAAGGGAGAAATTCAGAAACTCAGGCCGAGCTGCCTGGAGCCCAGGGGCGGCTGTAAAGTCTGTGGAGTGCCGCTGTGTCCCTGGATGAAATGAGAAAAAAGGTGAAAAAATGGCAAAGTGTCAAGGGAGAAATTCAGAAACTCAGGCCGAGCTGCCTGGAGCCCAGGGGCCGCGGGAAAGTCTGTGGAGAGCCGCTGTGTCCCTGGATGAAATGAGAAAAAAGGTGAAAAAATGGCAAAGTGTCAAGGGAGCTAGGCAGAAACCCATGCCTAGGGTCCTGGAGCCCAGGGGCGGTTCTAAAGTCTGTGAGAGCCGCTGTGTCCCTGGATGAATTGAGAAAAAGGGTGAAAAAATGGCAAAGTGTCAAGGGAGCTAGGCAGAAACCCATGCCTAGGGTCCTGGAGCCCAGGGGCCGCGGGAAAGTCTGTGGAGTGCCGCTGTGTCCCTGGATGAAATGAGAAAAAAGGTGAAAAAATGGCAAAGTGTCAAGGGAGAAATTCAGAAACTCAGGCCGAGCTGCCTGGAGCCCAGGGGCGGCTGTAAAGTCTGTGGAGTGCCGCTGTGTCCCTGGATGAAATGAGAAAAAGGGTGGAAAAATGGCAAAGTGTCAAGGGAGAAATTCAGAAACTCAGGCCGAGCTGCCTGGAGCCCAGGGGCGGCTGCAAAGTCTGTGGAGTGCCGCTGTGTCCCTGGATGAAATGAGAAAAAGGGTGGAAAAATGGCAAAGTGTCAAGGGAGAAATTCAGAAACTCAGGCCGAGCTGCCTGGAGCCCAGGGGCGGCTGCAAAGTCTGTGGAGTGCCGCTGTGTCCCTGGATGAAATGAGAAAAAAGGTGAAAAAATGGCAAAGTGTCAAGGGAGAAATTCAGAAACCCATGCCTAGGGTCCTGGAGCCCAGGGGCGGCTGTAAAGTCTGTGGAGAGCCGCTGTGTCCCTGGATGAAATGAGAAAAAGGGTGGAAAAATGGCAAAGTGTCAAGGGAGAAATTCAGAAACTCAGGCCGAGCTGCCTGGAGCCCAGGGGCCGCGGGAAAGTCTGTGGAGAGCCGCTGTGTCCCTGGATGAAATGAGAAAAAAGGTGAAAAAATGGCAAAGTGTCAAGGGAGAAATTCAGAAACTCAGGCCGAGCTGCCTGGAGCCCAGGGGCGGATGCAAAGTCTGTGGAGAGCCGCTGTGTCCCTGGATGAAATGAGAAAAAGGGTGAAAAAGTAACAAAGTGTCAAGGGAGCTAGGCAGAAACCCATGCCTAGGGTCCTGGAGCCCAGGGGCCGCGGGAAAGTCTGTGGAGAGCCGCTGTGTCCCTGGATGAAATGAGAAAAAAGGTGAAAAAATGGCAAAGTGTCAAGGGAGCTAGGCAGAAACCCATGCCTAGGGTCCTGGAGCCCAGGGGCGGTTCTAAAGTCTGTGAGAGCCGCTGTTGCCCTGGATGAAATGAGAAAAAAGGTGAAAAAATGGCAAAGTGTCAAGGGAGCTAGGCAGAAACCCATGCCGAGCTGCCTGGAGCCCAGGGGCGGCTGTAAAGTCTGTGGAGTGCCGCTGTGTCCCTGGATGAAATGAGAAAAAAGGTGAAAAAATGGCAAAGTGTCAAGGGAGAAATTCAGAAACTCAGGCCGAGCTGCCTGGAGCCCAGGGGCCGCGGGAAAGTCTGTGGAGAGCCGCTGTGTCCCTGGATGAAATGAAGAAAAAGGTGAAAAAATGGCAAAGTGTCAAGGGAGAAATTCAGAAACCCATGCCTAGGGTCCTGGAGCCCAGGGGCCGCGGGAAAGTCTGTGGAGAGCCGCTGTGTCCCTGGATGAAATGAGAAAAAAGGTGAAAAAGTAACAAAGTGTCAAGGGAGAAATTCAGAAACCCAGGCCGAGCTGCCTGGAGCCTCAAAGCGGATAGAAATAGCGTGGAGAGCCGCTGTTAAGCCAGACGCCCTCTGGCGGACACAGGCAGGAGTTGCAGTAAATGCATTGAAGTCAATGGGCGAGAGTACCCAATGCGCCAAAAAAGTGCTGAAAATATGACAAAGTGTCAAATGAATGGGAGGCAATGGGCGAGAGTACCCAATGCGCCAAAAAAGTGCTGAAAATATGACAAAGTGTCAAATGAATGGGAGTCAATGGGCGAGAGTACCCAATGCACAAAAAAAGTGCTGAAAAAGTCCACACGAGCCTAGTCAGAAATGCAGGCCGAGGCGGCTGGAGCCCCAAAGCGGCTATAAAAAGCGTGGAGAGCCGCTGTCGCCCCGGAGGAACGGAGAAAAAGTGCTGAAAAAAGGCCCACGTCCTAACGGACCGAGGCGGAAGTGCAGGCGAGGCGGCAGGAGTCTGAAAACCGCTATAAAAAGCGTGGAGAGCCGCTGTCGCCCCGGAGAAACGGAGAAAAAGTGCTGAAAAAAGGCCTAAATCCTAACGGACCTAGGCGGAAGTGCAGGCGAGGCGGCAGGAGTCTGAAAACGGCTATAAAATGCGTGGAGAGCCGCTGTCGCCCCGGAGAAACGGAGAAAAAGTGCTGAAAAAAGGCCTAAATCCTAACGGACCGAGGCGGAAGTGCAGGCGAGGCGGCAGGAGTCTGAAAACGGCTATAAAATGCGTGGAGAGCCGCTGTCGCCCCGGAGGAACGGAGAAAAAGTGCTGAAAAAAGGCCTAAATCCTAACGGACCGAGGCGGAAGTGCAGGCGAGGCGGCAGGAGTCTGAAAACGGCTATAAAATGCGTGGAGAGCCGCTGTCGCCCCGGAGGAACGGAGAAAAAGTGCTGAAAAAAGGCCTAAATCCTAACGGACCGAGGCGGAAGTGCAGGCGAGGCGGCAGGAGTCTGAAAACGGCTATAAAATGCGTGGAGAGCCGCTGTCGCCCCGGAGGAACGGAGAAAAAGTGCTGAAAAAAGGCCTAAATCCTAACGGACCGAGGCGGAAGTGCAGGCGAGGCGGCAGGAGTCTGAAAGCGGCTATAAAACGCGTGGAGAGCCGCTCGGATGATTTTTCAAAGTGTCAAATGAATGGGAGTGAATGGGGCAGAGTACCCAATGTGTAAAAAAAGTGCTGAAAAAACGACAAAGTCCACACGAGCCTAGTCAGAAATGCAGTCCGAGGCGGCTGGAGCCCCAAAGCGGCTATAAAACGCGTGGAGAGCCGCTCGGATGATTTTTCAAAGTGTCAAATGAATGGGAGTGAATGGGGCAGAGTACCCAATGTGTAAAAAAAGTGCTGAAAAAACGACAAAGTCCACACGAGCCTAGTCAGAAATGCAGTCCGAGGCGGCTGGAGCCCCAAAGCGGCTATAAAATGCGTGGAGAGCCGCTCGGATGATTTTTCAAAGTGTCAAATGAATGGGAGTGAATGGGGCGGAGTACCCAATGCGCGAAAAAAGTGCTGAAAAAACGACAAAGTCCACACGAGCCTAGTCAGAAATGAAGGCCGAGGCGGCTGGAGCCCCAAAGCGGCTATAAAATGCGTGGAGAGCCGCTCGGATGATTTTTCAAAGTGTGAAATGAATGGGAGTGAATGGGGCGGAGTACCCAATGCGCGAAAAAAGTGCTGAAAAAACGACAAAGTCCACACGAGCCTAGTCAGAAATGAAGGCCGAGGCGGCTGGAGCCCCAAAGCGGCTATAAAATGCGTGGAGAGCCGCTCGGATGATTTTTCTAAGTGTGAAATGAATGGGAGTGAATGGGGCGGAGTACCCAATGCGCGAAAAAAGTGCTGAAAAAACGACAAAGTGTCAAATGAATGGGAGTGAATGGGCGGAGTACCCAATGCGTGAAAAAAGGTCTGGAAAAACGACAAAGTGTCAAATGAATGGGAGTGAATGGGCGGAGTACCCAATGCGCGAAAAAAGTGCTGAAAAAATGACAAAGTGTCAAATGAATGGGAGTCAATGAGTGTTTTGGTCGACCAGGAAAAAACGCGTTTACGGGAGAGGGTAAATCAGCCGAGAGGGGGGGGGGGGGTATACTTTACCCTCTCCCGTAAATGCCATTTTTCCTGGTTGACCAAAACACCTCCAGCACGATTTCGGAAACCCAGTTTTTAGAAACACTGACCTCCAGGGGAAGTACCGAGAAAAGCACACTTTTGAATCCGCTTTTGACGCACTGAAACACGGACGTGAGCTGGGGCTGTGCCGCTCTTGGAAAACCCCTGGAGGTTATTTTCTAAAACGGGTTTCCGCGTCCCCCTGGGCGCCCGTGTTGGGCCGCGCAAGGCGGTCCGGGCTGCCCACCCCATCTGAGTGCCCCGTTGGGCCGCGTGCATGGCAGGCATCCAAGGAAGGCTGATGAGCAGCGGTGATGATGATGATGAGACACCAGCTGCAATTTTGACAAAGTGTCACCTCTCAAGCATTTCCAAGCGTGACACAAACAAAAGGGAACGGGAACTTTGATATGAGTGACTTGTGCTTCTTTTTCTCCAAGTGTCACTCCACAGCTGGCACCCAGGCTGTGTGACGCAGGTGTCCGACGAGGAGCGCCCGCGATGGGCCGCGTCAGGCGGCCCGGGCCGCGCTATCACCTCCGGATGACAACATCCAAAGGAGCACGTTGGTGCTTGCTGGGAGTTTGCGCACGCGATAGGCGACGCCTGGCGGCCCTGGCCGCGCCTCGCCAGCGGGTAATGACGACCGCGAGCGCCATGCTGCGCCGATGGAGCTGTCCGAGGAGCGAGAGCGCCCGCCATGGGCGGCATCCGGCGGCCCCTGGCCGTGCTTCGTCTGCGGGTCGCTCTCCACCTCCGGGTGGCCAATCCGAGGTGTCCGCAAAGTGTGTGCGCTCGCCATGGGCGGCATCCGGCGGCCTCTGGCCGTGCTTCGTCTGCGGGTGCACACTCGGAGCGAGGCTCCTGCTCGCTCCGGCGCGGTAGCTTTGTCCGCGCTCCACCTCCGGGTGGCGAATCCCAAAAAGCAGCACTTTGGTGCTACGAAGGTGTCAGAAGAGTGTGTGCGCCCGCCATGGGCGGCATCCGGCGGCCTCTGGCCGTGCTTCGTCTGCGGGTGC
>NW_026559819.1:0-7500 GCF_027744805.1 Dunckerocampus dactyliophorus | reverse complement strand
GGAGCCCAGGGGCCGCGGGAAAGTCTGTGGAGTGCCGCTGTGTCCCTGGATGAAATGAGAAAAAAGGTGAAAAAATGGCAAAGTGTCAAGGGAGAAATTCAGAAACTCAGGCCGAGCTGCCTGGAGCCCAGGGGCGGCTGTAAAGTCTGTGGAGTGCCGCTGTGTCCCTGGATGAAATGAGAAAAAAGGTGAAAAAATGGCAAAGTGTCAAGGGAGAAATTCAGAAACTCAGGCCGAGCTGCCTGGAGCCCAGGGGCGGCTGTAAAGTCTGTGGAGTGCCGCTGTGTCCCTGGATGAAATGAGAAAAAAGGTGAAAAAATGGCAAAGTGTCAAGGGAGAAATTCAGAAACTCAGGCCGAGCTGCCTGGAGCCCAGGGGCCGCGGGAAAGTCTGTGGAGAGCCGCTGTGTCCCTGGATGAAATGAGAAAAAAGGTGAAAAAATGGCAAAGTGTCAAGGGAGCTAGGCAGAAACCCATGCCTAGGGTCCTGGAGCCCAGGGGCGGTTCTAAAGTCTGTGAGAGCCGCTGTGTCCCTGGATGAATTGAGAAAAAGGGTGAAAAAATGGCAAAGTGTCAAGGGAGCTAGGCAGAAACCCATGCCTAGGGTCCTGGAGCCCAGGGGCCGCGGGAAAGTCTGTGGAGTGCCGCTGTGTCCCTGGATGAAATGAGAAAAAAGGTGAAAAAATGGCAAAGTGTCAAGGGAGAAATTCAGAAACTCAGGCCGAGCTGCCTGGAGCCCAGGGGCGGCTGTAAAGTCTGTGGAGTGCCGCTGTGTCCCTGGATGAAATGAGAAAAAAGGTGGAAAAATGGCAAAGTGTCAAGGGAGAAATTCAGAAACTCAGGCCGAGCTGCCTGGAGCCCAGGGGCGGCTGCAAAGTCTGTGGAGTGCCGCTGTGTCCCTGGATGAAATGAGAAAAAGGGTGGAAAAATGGCAAAGTGTCAAGGGAGAAATTCAGAAACTCAGGCCGAGCTGCCTGGAGCCCAGGGGCGGCTGCAAAGTCTGTGGAGTGCCGCTGTGTCCCTGGATGAAATGAGAAAAAAGGTGAAAAAATGGCAAAGTGTCAAGGGAGAAATTCAGAAACCCATGCCTAGGGTCCTGGAGCCCAGGGGCGGCTGTAAAGTCTGTGGAGAGCCGCTGTGTCCCTGGATGAAATGAGAAAAAGGGTGGAAAAATGGCAAAGTGTCAAGGGAGAAATTCAGAAACTCAGGCCGAGCTGCCTGGAGCCCAGGGGCCGCGGGAAAGTCTGTGGAGAGCCGCTGTGTCCCTGGATGAAATGAGAAAAAAGGTGAAAAAATGGCAAAGTGTCAAGGGAGAAATTCAGAAACTCAGGCCGAGCTGCCTGGAGCCCAGGGGCGGATGCAAAGTCTGTGGAGAGCCGCTGTGTCCCTGGATGAAATGAGAAAAAGGGTGAAAAAGTAACAAAGTGTCAAGGGAGCTAGGCAGAAACCCATGCCTAGGGTCCTGGAGCCCAGGGGCCGCGGGAAAGTCTGTGGAGAGCCGCTGTGTCCCTGGATGAAATGAGAAAAAAGGTGAAAAAATGGCAAAGTGTCAAGGGAGCTAGGCAGAAACCCATGCCTAGGGTCCTGGAGCCCAGGGGCGGTTCTAAAGTCTGTGAGAGCCGCTGTTGCCCTGGATGAAATGAGAAAAAAGGTGAAAAAATGGCAAAGTGTCAAGGGAGCTAGGCAGAAACCCATGCCGAGCTGCCTGGAGCCCAGGGGCGGCTGTAAAGTCTGTGGAGTGCCGCTGTGTCCCTGGATGAAATGAGAAAAAAGGTGAAAAAATGGCAAAGTGTCAAGGGAGAAATTCAGAAACTCAGGCCGAGCTGCCTGGAGCCCAGGGGCCGCGGGAAAGTCTGTGGAGAGCCGCTGTGTCCCTGGATGAAATGAGAAAAAGGGTGGAAAAATGGCAAAGTGTCAAGGGAGCTAGGCAGAAACCCATGCCGAGCTGCCTGGAGCCCAGGGGCGGCTGTAAAGTCTGTGGAGTGCCGCTGTGTCCCTGGATGAAATGAGAAAAAGGGTGAAAAAATGGCAAAGTGTCAAGGGAGAAATTCAGAAACCCAGGCCGAGCTGCCTGGAGCCCAGGGGCGGCTGCAAAGTCTGTGGAGAGCCGCTGTGTCCCTGGATGAAATGAGAAAAAAGGTGAAAAAATGGCAAAGTGTCAAGGGAGAAATTCAGAAACCCAGGCCGAGCTGCCTGGAGCCCAGGGGCGGCTGCAAAGTCTGTGGAGAGCCGCTGTGTCCCTGGATGAAATGAGAAAAAAGGTGAAAAAATGGCAAAGTGTCAAGGGAGCTAGGCAGAAACCCATGCCTAGGGTCCTGGAGCCCAGGGGCGGTTCTAAAGTCTGTGAGAGCCGCTGTGTCCCTGGATGAATTGAGAAAAAGGGTGAAAAAATGGCAAAGTGTCAAGGGAGCTAGGCAGAAACCCATGCCTAGGGTCCTGGAGCCCAGGGGCCGCGGGAAAGTCTGTGGAGTGCCGCTGTGTCCCTGGATGAAATGAGAAAAAAGGTGAAAAAATGGCAAAGTGTCAAGGGAGAAATTCAGAAACTCAGGCCGAGCTGCCTGGAGCCCAGGGGCGGCTGTAAAGTCTGTGGAGTGCCGCTGTGTCCCTGGATGAAATGAGAAAAAAGGTGAAAAAATGGCAAAGTGTCAAGGGAGAAATTCAGAAACTCAGGCCGAGCTGCCTGGAGCCCAGGGGCGGCTGTAAAGTCTGTGGAGTGCCGCTGTGTCCCTGGATGAAATGAGAAAAAAGGTGAAAAAATGGCAAAGTGTCAAGGGAGAAATTCAGAAACTCAGGCCGAGCTGCCTGGAGCCCAGGGGCCGCGGGAAAGTCTGTGGAGAGCCGCTGTGTCCCTGGATGAAATGAGAAAAAAGGTGAAAAAATGGCAAAGTGTCAAGGGAGCTAGGCAGAAACCCATGCCTAGGGTCCTGGAGCCCAGGGGCGGTTCTAAAGTCTGTGAGAGCCGCTGTGTCCCTGGATGAATTGAGAAAAAGGGTGAAAAAATGGCAAAGTGTCAAGGGAGCTAGGCAGAAACCCATGCCTAGGGTCCTGGAGCCCAGGGGCCGCGGGAAAGTCTGTGGAGTGCCGCTGTGTCCCTGGATGAAATGAGAAAAAAGGTGAAAAAATGGCAAAGTGTCAAGGGAGAAATTCAGAAACTCAGGCCGAGCTGCCTGGAGCCCAGGGGCGGCTGTAAAGTCTGTGGAGTGCCGCTGTGTCCCTGGATGAAATGAGAAAAAAGGTGGAAAAATGGCAAAGTGTCAAGGGAGAAATTCAGAAACTCAGGCCGAGCTGCCTGGAGCCCAGGGGCGGCTGCAAAGTCTGTGGAGTGCCGCTGTGTCCCTGGATGAAATGAGAAAAAGGGTGGAAAAATGGCAAAGTGTCAAGGGAGAAATTCAGAAACTCAGGCCGAGCTGCCTGGAGCCCAGGGGCGGCTGCAAAGTCTGTGGAGTGCCGCTGTGTCCCTGGATGAAATGAGAAAAAGGGTGGAAAAATGGCAAAGTGTCAAGGGAGAAATTCAGAAACCCAGGCCGAGCTGCCTGGAGCCCAGGGGCGGCTGCAAAGTCTGTGGAGAGCCGCTGTGTCCCTGGATGAAATGAGAAAAAGGGTGAAAAAATGGCAAAGTGTCAAGGGAGAAATTCAGAAACCCATGCCTAGGGTCCTGGAGCCCAGGGGCGGCTGTAAAGTCTGTGGAGAGCCGCTGTGTCCCTGGATGAAATGAGAAAAAGGGTGGAAAAATGGCAAAGTGTCAAGGGAGAAATTCAGAAACTCAGGCCGAGCTGCCTGGAGCCCAGGGGCCGCGGGAAAGTCTGTGGAGAGCCGCTGTGTCCCTGGATGAAATGAGAAAAAAGGTGAAAAAATGGCAAAGTGTCAAGGGAGAAATTCAGAAACTCAGGCCGAGCTGCCTGGAGCCCAGGGGCGGATGCAAAGTCTGTGGAGAGCCGCTGTGTCCCTGGATGAAATGAGAAAAAGGGTGAAAAAGTAACAAAGTGTCAAGGGAGCTAGGCAGAAACCCATGCCTAGGGTCCTGGAGCCCAGGGGCCGCGGGAAAGTCTGTGGAGAGCCGCTGTGTCCCTGGATGAAATGAGAAAAAAGGTGAAAAAATGGCAAAGTGTCAAGGGAGCTAGGCAGAAACCCATGCCTAGGGTCCTGGAGCCCAGGGGCGGTTCTAAAGTCTGTGAGAGCCGCTGTTGCCCTGGATGAAATGAGAAAAAAGGTGAAAAAATGGCAAAGTGTCAAGGGAGCTAGGCAGAAACCCATGCCGAGCTGCCTGGAGCCCAGGGGCGGCTGTAAAGTCTGTGGAGTGCCGCTGTGTCCCTGGATGAAATGAGAAAAAAGGTGAAAAAATGGCAAAGTGTCAAGGGAGAAATTCAGAAACTCAGGCCGAGCTGCCTGGAGCCCAGGGGCCGCGGGAAAGTCTGTGGAGAGCCGCTGTGTCCCTGGATGAAATGAAGAAAAAGGTGAAAAAATGGCAAAGTGTCAAGGGAGAAATTCAGAAACCCATGCCTAGGGTCCTGGAGCCCAGGGGCCGCGGGAAAGTCTGTGGAGAGCCGCTGTGTCCCTGGATGAAATGAGAAAAAAGGTGAAAAAGTAACAAAGTGTCAAGGGAGAAATTCAGAAACCCAGGCCGAGCTGCCTGGAGCCTCAAAGCGGATAGAAATAGCGTGGAGAGCCGCTGTTAAGCCAGACGCCCTCTGGCGGACACAGGCAGGAGTTGCAGTAAATGCATTGAAGTCAATGGGCGAGAGTACCCAATGCGCCAAAAAAGTGCTGAAAATATGACAAAGTGTCAAATGAATGGGAGGCAATGGGCGAGAGTACCCAATGCGCCAAAAAAGTGCTGAAAATATGACAAAGTGTCAAATGAATGGGAGTCAATGGGCGAGAGTACCCAATGCACAAAAAAAGTGCTGAAAAAGTCCACACGAGCCTAGTCAGAAATGCAGGCCGAGGCGGCTGGAGCCCCAAAGCGGCTATAAAAAGCGTGGAGAGCCGCTGTCGCCCCGGAGGAACGGAGAAAAAGTGCTGAAAAAAGGCCCACGTCCTAACGGACCGAGGCGGAAGTGCAGGCGAGGCGGCAGGAGTCTGAAAACCGCTATAAAAAGCGTGGAGAGCCGCTGTCGCCCCGGAGAAACGGAGAAAAAGTGCTGAAAAAAGGCCTAAATCCTAACGGACCTAGGCGGAAGTGCAGGCGAGGCGGCAGGAGTCTGAAAACGGCTATAAAATGCGTGGAGAGCCGCTGTCGCCCCGGAGAAACGGAGAAAAAGTGCTGAAAAAAGGCCTAAATCCTAACGGACCGAGGCGGAAGTGCAGGCGAGGCGGCAGGAGTCTGAAAACGGCTATAAAATGCGTGGAGAGCCGCTGTCGCCCCGGAGGAACGGAGAAAAAGTGCTGAAAAAAGGCCTAAATCCTAACGGACCGAGGCGGAAGTGCAGGCGAGGCGGCAGGAGTCTGAAAACGGCTATAAAATGCGTGGAGAGCCGCTGTCGCCCCGGAGGAACGGAGAAAAAGTGCTGAAAAAAGGCCTAAATCCTAACGGACCGAGGCGGAAGTGCAGGCGAGGCGGCAGGAGTCTGAAAACGGCTATAAAATGCGTGGAGAGCCGCTGTCGCCCCGGAGGAACGGAGAAAAAGTGCTGAAAAAAGGCCTAAATCCTAACGGACCGAGGCGGAAGTGCAGGCGAGGCGGCAGGAGTCTGAAAGCGGCTATAAAACGCGTGGAGAGCCGCTCGGATGATTTTTCAAAGTGTCAAATGAATGGGAGTGAATGGGGCAGAGTACCCAATGTGTAAAAAAAGTGCTGAAAAAACGACAAAGTCCACACGAGCCTAGTCAGAAATGCAGTCCGAGGCGGCTGGAGCCCCAAAGCGGCTATAAAACGCGTGGAGAGCCGCTCGGATGATTTTTCAAAGTGTCAAATGAATGGGAGTGAATGGGGCAGAGTACCCAATGTGTAAAAAAAGTGCTGAAAAAACGACAAAGTCCACACGAGCCTAGTCAGAAATGCAGTCCGAGGCGGCTGGAGCCCCAAAGCGGCTATAAAATGCGTGGAGAGCCGCTCGGATGATTTTTCAAAGTGTCAAATGAATGGGAGTGAATGGGGCGGAGTACCCAATGCGCGAAAAAAGTGCTGAAAAAACGACAAAGTCCACACGAGCCTAGTCAGAAATGAAGGCCGAGGCGGCTGGAGCCCCAAAGCGGCTATAAAATGCGTGGAGAGCCGCTCGGATGATTTTTCAAAGTGTGAAATGAATGGGAGTGAATGGGGCGGAGTACCCAATGCGCGAAAAAAGTGCTGAAAAAACGACAAAGTCCACACGAGCCTAGTCAGAAATGAAGGCCGAGGCGGCTGGAGCCCCAAAGCGGCTATAAAATGCGTGGAGAGCCGCTCGGATGATTTTTCTAAGTGTGAAATGAATGGGAGTGAATGGGGCGGAGTACCCAATGCGCGAAAAAAGTGCTGAAAAAACGACAAAGTGTCAAATGAATGGGAGTGAATGGGCGGAGTACCCAATGCGTGAAAAAAGGTCTGGAAAAACGACAAAGTGTCAAATGAATGGGAGTGAATGGGCGGAGTACCCAATGCGCGAAAAAAGTGCTGAAAAAATGACAAAGTGTCAAATGAATGGGAGTCAATGAGTGTTTTGGTCGACCAGGAAAAAACGCGTTTACGGGAGAGGGTAAATCAGCCGAGAGGGGGGGGGGGGGTATACTTTACCCTCTCCCGTAAATGCCATTTTTCCTGGTTGACCAAAACACCTCCAGCACGATTTCGGAAACCCAGTTTTTAGAAACACTGACCTCCAGGGGAAGTACCGAGAAAAGCACACTTTTGAATCCGCTTTTGACGCACTGAAACACGGACGTGAGCTGGGGCTGTGCCGCTCTTGGAAAACCCCTGGAGGTTATTTTCTAAAACGGGTTTCCGCGTCCCCCTGGGCGCCCGTGTTGGGCCGCGCAAGGCGGTCCGGGCTGCCCACCCCATCTGAGTGCCCCGTTGGGCCGCGTGCATGGCAGGCATCCAAGGAAGGCTGATGAGCAGCGGTGATGATGATGATGAGACACCAGCTGCAATTTTGACAAAGTGTCACCTCTCAAGCATTTCCAAGCGTGACACAAACAAAAGGGAACGGGAACTTTGATATGAGTGACTTGTGCTTCTTTTTCTCCAAGTGTCACTCCACAGCTGGCACCCAGGCTGTGTGACGCAGGTGTCCGACGAGGAGCGCCCGCGATGGGCCGCGTCAGGCGGCCCGGGCCGCGCTATCACCTCCGGATGACAACATCCAAAGGAGCACGTTGGTGCTTGCTGGGAGTTTGCGCACGCGATAGGCGACGCCTGGCGGCCCTGGCCGCGCCTCGCCAGCGGGTAATGACGACCGCGAGCGCCATGCTGCGCCGATGGAGCTGTCCGAGGAGCGAGAGCGCCCGCCATGGGCGGCATCCGGCGGCCCCTGGCCGTGCTTCGTCTGCGGGTCGCTCTCCACCTCCGGGTGGCCAATCCGAGG
>NW_026559818.1:15000-20000 GCF_027744805.1 Dunckerocampus dactyliophorus | reverse complement strand
TCCCATTCATTTGACACTTTGTCGTTTTTTCAGCACTTTTTTCGCGCATTGGGTACTCCGCCCCATTCACTCCCATTCATTTCACACTTAGAAAAATCATCCGAGCGGCTCTCCACGCATTTTATAGCCGCTTTGGGGCTCCAGCCGCCTCGGCCTTCATTTCTGACTAGGCTCGTGTGGACTTTGTCGTTTTTTCAGCACTTTTTTCGCGCATTGGGTACTCCGCCCCATTCACTCCCATTCATTTCACACTTTGAAAAATCATCCGAGCGGCTCTCCACGCGTTTTATAGCCGCTTTGGGGCTCCAGCCGCCTCGGACTGCATTTCTGACTAGGCTCGTGTGGACTTTGTCGTTTTTTCAGCACTTTTTTTACACATTGGGTACTCTGCCCCATTCACTCCCATTCATTTGACACTTTGAAAAATCATCCGAGCGGCTCTCCACGCGTTTTATAGCCGCTTTGGGGCTCCAGCCGCCTCGGACTGCATTTCTGACTAGGCTCGTGTGGACTTTGTCGTTTTTTCAGCACTTTTTTTACACATTGGGTACTCTGCCCCATTCACTCCCATTCATTTGACACTTTGAAAAATCATCCGAGCGGCTCTCCACGCGTTTTATAGCCGCTTTCAGACTCCTGCCGCCTCGCCTGCACTTCCGCCTCGGTCCGTTAGGATTTAGGCCTTTTTTCAGCACTTTTTCTCCGTTCCTCCGGGGCGACAGCGGCTCTCCACGCATTTTATAGCCGTTTTCAGACTCCTGCCGCCTCGCCTGCACTTCCGCCTCGGTCCGTTAGGATTTAGGCCTTTTTTCAGCACTTTTTCTCCGTTTCTCCGGGGCGACAGCGGCTCTCCACGCATTTTATAGCCGTTTTCAGACTCCTGCCGCCTCGCCTGCACTTCCGCCTAGGTCCGTTAGGATTTAGGCCTTTTTTCAGCACTTTTTCTCCGTTTCTCCGGGGCGACAGCGGCTCTCCACGCTTTTTATAGCCGTTTTCAGACTCCTGCCGCCTCGCCTGCACTTCCGCCTCGGTCCGTTAGGATTTAGGCCTTTTTTCAGCACTTTTTCTCCGTTCCTCCGGGGCGACAGCGGCTCTCCACGCATTTTATAGCCGTTTTCAGACTCCTGCCGCCTCGCCTGCACTTCCGCCTCGGTCCGTTAGGATTTAGGCCTTTTTTCAGCACTTTTTCTCCGTTCCTCCGGGGCGACAGCGGCTCTCCACGCATTTTATAGCCGTTTTCAGACTCCTGCCGCCTCGCCTGCACTTCCGCCTCGGTCCGTTAGGATTTAGGCCTTTTTTCAGCACTTTTTCTCCGTTCCTCCGGGGCGACAGCGGCTCTCCACGCATTTTATAGCCGTTTTCAGACTCCTGCCGCCTCGCCTGCACTTCCGCCTCGGTCCGTTAGGATTTAGGCCTTTTTTCAGCACTTTTTCTCCGTTTCTCCGGGGCGACAGCGGCTCTCCACGCATTTTATAGCCGTTTTCAGACTCCTGCCGCCTCGCCTGCACTTCCGCCTAGGTCCGTTAGGATTTAGGCCTTTTTTCAGCACTTTTTCTCCGTTTCTCCGGGGCGACAGCGGCTCTCCACGCTTTTTATAGCGGTTTTCAGACTCCTGCCGCCTCGCCTGCACTTCCGCCTAGGTCCGTTAGGATTTAGGCCTTTTTTCAGCACTTTTTCTCCGTTCCTCCGGGGCGACAGCGGCTCTCCACGCTTTTTATAGCCGCTTTGGGGCTTTAGCCGCCTCGGCCTGCATTTCTGACTAGGCTCGTGTGGACTTTTTCAGCACTTTTTTTGTGCATTGGGTACTCTCGCCCATTGACTCCCATTCATTTGACACTTTGTCATATTTTCAGCACTTTTTTGGCGCATTGGGTACTCTCGCCCATTGACTCCCATTCATTTGACACTTTGTCATATTTTCAGCACTTTTTTGGCGCATTGGGTACTCTCGCCCATTGACTTCAATGCATTTACTGCAACTCCTGCCTGTGTCCGCCAGAGGGCGTCTGGCTTAACAGCGGCTCTCCACGCTATTTCTATCCGCTTTGAGGCTCCAGGCAGCTCGGCCTGGGTTTCTGAATTTCTCCCTTGACACTTTGTTACTTTTTCACCTTTTTTCTCATTTCATCCAGGGACACAGCGGCTCTCCACAGACTTTCCCGCGGCCCCTGGGCTCCAGGACCCTAGGCATGGGTTTCTGCCTAGCTCCCTTGACACTTTGCCATTTTTTCACCTTTTTTCTCATTTCATCCAGGGACACAGCGGCTCTCCACAGACTTTCCCGCGGCCCCTGGGCTCCAGGACCCTAGGCATGGGTTTCTGCCTAGCTCCCTTGACACTTTGCCATTTTTTCACCCTTTTTCTCATTTCATCCAGGGGCACAGCGGCTCTCCACAGACTTTCCCGCGGCCCCTGGGCTCCAGGACCCTAGGCATGGGTTTCTGCCTAGCTCCCTTGACACTTTGCCATTTTTTCACCTTTTTTCTCATTTCATCCAGGGACACAGCGGCTCTCCACAGACTTTGCAGCCGCCCCTGGGCTCCAGCCAGCTCGGCCTGAGTTTCTGAATTTCTCCCTTGACACTTTGCCATTTTTTCACCCTTTTTCTCATTTCATCCAGGGACACAGCGGCTCTCCACAGACTTTCCCGCGGCCCCTGGGCTCCAGGACCCTAGGCATGGGTTTCTGCCTAGCTCCCTTGACACTTTGCCATTTTTTCACCTTTTTTCTCATTTCATCCAGGGACACAGCGGCTCTCCACAGACTTTGCAGCCGCCCCCGGGCTCCAGGCAGCTCGGCCTGGGTTTCTGAATTTCTCCCTTGACACTTTGCCATTTTTTCACCTTTTTTCTCATTTCATCCAGGGACACAGCGGCTCTCCACAGACTTTGCAGCCGCCCCTGGGCTCCAGCCAGCTCGGCCTGAGTTTCTGAATTTCTCCCTTGACACTTTGCCATTTTTTCACCCTTTTTCTCATTTCATCCAGGGACACAGCGGCTCTCCACAGACTTTCCCGCGGCCCCTGGGCTCCAGGACCCTAGGCATGGGTTTCTGCCTAGCTCCCTTGACACTTTGCCATTTTTTCACCCTTTTTCTCATTTCATCCAGGGACACAGCGGCTCTCCACAGACTTTGCAGCCGCCCCTGGGCTCCAGGACCCTAGGCATGGGTTTCTGCCTAGCTCCCTTGACACTTTGCCATTTTTTCACCCTTTTTCTCATTTCATCCAGGGACACAGCGGCTCTCCACAGACTTTACAGCCGCCCCTGGGCTCCAGGACCCTAGGCACGGGTTTCTGAATTTTTCCCTTGACACTTTGCCATTTTTTCACCCTTTTTCTCATTTCATCCAGGGACACAGCGGCTCTCCACAGACTTTCCCGCGGCCCCTGGGCTCCAGGCAGCTCGGCCTGAGTTTCTGAATTTCTCCCTTGACACTTTGCCATTTTTTCACCTTTTTTCTCATTTCATCCAGGGACACAGCGGCTCTCCACAGACTTTGCAGCCGCCCCTGGGCTCCAGCCAGCTCGGCCTGAGTTTCTGAATTTCTCCCTTGACACTTTGCCATTTTTTCACCCTTTTTCTCATTTCATCCAGGGACACAGCGGCTCTCACAGACTTTAGAACCGCCCCTGGGCTCCAGGACCCTAGGCATGGGTTTCTGCCTAGCTCCCTTGACACTTTGCCATTTTTTCACCTTTTTTCTCATTTCATCCAGGGACACAGCGGCTCTCCACAGACTTTGCAGCCGCCCCCGGGCTCCAGGCAGCTCGGCCTGGGTTTCTGAATTTCTCCCTTGACACTTTGCCATTTTTTCACCTTTTTTCTCATTTCATCCAGGGACACAGCGGCTCTCCACAGACTTTGCAGCCGCCCCTGGGCTCCAGCCAGCTCGGCCTGAGTTTCTGAATTTCTCCCTTGACACTTTGCCATTTTTTCACCCTTTTTCTCATTTCATCCAGGGACACAGCGGCTCTCCACAGACTTTCCCGCGGCCCCTGGGCTCCAGGACCCTAGGCATGGGTTTCTGCCTAGCTCCCTTGACACTTTGCCATTTTTTCACCCTTTTTCTCATTTCATCCAGGGACACAGCGGCTCTCCACAGACTTTGCAGCCGCCCCTGGGCTCCAGGACCCTAGGCATGGGTTTCTGCCTAGCTCCCTTGACACTTTGCCATTTTTTCACCCTTTTTCTCATTTCATCCAGGGACACAGCGGCTCTCCACAGACTTTACAGCCGCCCCTGGGCTCCAGGACCCTAGGCACGGGTTTCTGAATTTTTCCCTTGACACTTTGCCATTTTTTCACCCTTTTTCTCATTTCATCCAGGGACACAGCGGCTCTCCACAGACTTTCCCGCGGCCCCTGGGCTCCAGGCAGCTCGGCCTGAGTTTCTGAATTTCTCCCTTGACACTTTGCCATTTTTTCACCTTTTTTCTCATTTCATCCAGGGACACAGCGGCTCTCCACAGACTTTGCAGCCGCCCCTGGGCTCCAGCCAGCTCGGCCTGAGTTTCTGAATTTCTCCCTTGACACTTTGCCATTTTTTCACCCTTTTTCTCATTTCATCCAGGGACACAGCGGCTCTCACAGACTTTAGAACCGCCCCTGGGCTCCAGGACCCTAGGCATGGGTTTCTGCCTAGCTCCCTTGACACTTTGCCATTTTTTCACCTTTTTTCTCATTTCATCCAGGGACACAGCGGCTCTCCACAGACTTTGCAGCCGCCCCCGGGCTCCAGGCAGCTCGGCCTGGGTTTCTGAATTTCTCCCTTGACACTTTGCCATTTTTTCACCTTTTTTCTCATTTCATCCAGGGACACAGCGGCTCTCCACAGACTTTGCAGCCGCCCCTGGGCTCCAGCCAGCTCGGCCTGAGTTTCTGAATTTCTCCCTTGACACTTTGCCATTTTTTCACCCTTTTTCTCATTTCATCCAGGGACACAGCGGCTCTCCACAGACTTTCCCGCGGCCCCTGGGCTCCAGGACCCTAGGCATGGGTT
>NW_026559818.1:0-2500 GCF_027744805.1 Dunckerocampus dactyliophorus | reverse complement strand
GCCCATGGCGGGCGCACACACTTTTCTGACACCTACGAAGCACCCAAGTGCTGCTTTTTGGGATTCGCCACCCGGAGGTGGAGCGCGGACAAAGCCACCGCGCCTAGTGTGCACCCGCAGACGAAGCACGGCCAGAGGCCGCCGGATGCCGCCCATGGCGGGCGCACACACTCTTCTGACACCTTCGTAGCACCAAAGTGCTGCTTTTTGGGATTCGCCACCCGGAGGTGGAGCGCGGACAAAGCTACCGCGCCGGAGCGAGCAGGAGCCTCGCTCCGAGTGTGCACCCGCAGACGAAGCACGGCCAGAGGCCGCCGGATGCCGCCCATGGCGAGCGCACACACTTTGCGGACACCTCGGATTGGCCACCCGGAGGTGGAGAGCGACCCGCAGACGAAGCACGGCCAGGGGCCGCCGGATGCCGCCCATGGCGGGCGCTCTCGCTCCTCGGACAGCTCCATCGGCGCAGCATGGCGCTCGCGGTCGTCATTACCCGCTGGCGAGGCGCGGCCAGGGCCGCCAGGCGTCGCCTATCGCGTGCGCAAACTCCCAGCAAGCACCAACGTGCTCCTTTGGATGTTGTCATCCGGAGGTGATAGCGCGGCCCGGGCCGCCTGACGCGGCCCATCGCGGGCGCTCCTCGTCGGACACCTGCGTCACACAGCCTGGGTGCCAGCTGTGGAGTGACACTTAGAGAAAAAGAAGCACAAGTCACTCATATCAAAGTTCCCGTTCCCTTTTGTTTGTGTCACGCTTGGAAATGCTTGAGAGGTGACACTTTGTCAAAATTGCAGCTGGTGTCTCATCATCATCATCACCGCTGCTCATCAGCCTTCCTTGGATGCCTGCCATGCACGCGGCCCAACGGGGCACTCAGATGGGGTGGGCAGCCCGGACCGCCTTGCGCGGCCCAACACGGGCGCCCAGGGGGACGCGGAAACCCGTTTTAGAAAATAACCTCCAGGGGTTTTCCAAGAGCGGCACAGCCCCAGCTCACGTCCGTGTTTCAGTGCGTCAAAAGCGGATTCAAAAGTGTGCTTTTCTCGGTACTTCCCCTGGAGGTCAGTGTTTCTAAAAACTGGGTTTCCGAAATCGTGCTGGAGGTGTTTTGGTCAACCAGGAAAAATGGCATTTACGGAGAGGGTAAAGTATACCCCCCCCCCCCCTCTCGGCTGATTTACCCTCTCCCGTAAACGCGTTTTTTCCTGGTCGACCAAAACACTCATTGACTCCCATTCATTTGACACTTTGTCATTTTTTCAGCACTTTTTCGCGCATTGGGTACTCCGCCCATTGACTCCCATTCATTGACACTTTGTCGTTTTTCCAGACCTTTTTTCACGCATTGGGTACTCCGCCCATTCACTCCCATTCATTTGACACTTTGTCGTTTTTTCAGCACTTTTTTCGCGCATTGGGTACTCCGCCCCATTCACTCCCATTCATTTCACACTTAGAAAAATCATCCGAGCGGCTCTCCACGCATTTTATAGCCGCTTTGGGGCTCCAGCCGCCTCGGCCTTCATTTCTGACTAGGCTCGTGTGGACTTTGTCGTTTTTTCAGCACTTTTTTCGCGCATTGGGTACTCCGCCCCATTCACTCCCATTCATTTCACACTTTGAAAAATCATCCGAGCGGCTCTCCACGCGTTTTATAGCCGCTTTGGGGCTCCAGCCGCCTCGGACTGCATTTCTGACTAGGCTCGTGTGGACTTTGTCGTTTTTTCAGCACTTTTTTCGCGCATTGGGTACTCCGCCCCATTCACTCCCATTCATTTCACACTTTGAAAAATCATCCGAGCGGCTCTCCACGCGTTTTATAGCCGCTTTGGGGCTCCAGCCGCCTCGGACTGCATTTCTGACTAGGCTCGTGTGGACTTTGTCGTTTTTCAGCACTTTTTTTACACATTGGGTACTCTGCCCCATTCACTCCCATTCATTTGACACTTTGAAAAATCATCCGAGCGGCTCTCCACGCGTTTTATAGCCGCTTTGGGGCTCCAGCCGCCTCGGACTGCATTTCTGACTAGGCTCGTGTGGACTTTGTCGTTTTTTCAGCACTTTTTTTACACATTGGGGTACTCTGCCCCATTCACTCCCATTCATTTGACACTTTGAAAAATCATCCGAGCGGCTCTCCACGCGTTTTATAGCCGCTTTCAGACTCCTGCCGCCTCGCCTGCACTTCCGCCTCGGTCCGTTAGGATTTAGGCCTTTTTTCAGCACTTTTTCTCCGTTCCTCCGGGGCGACAGCGGCTCTCCACGCATTTTATAGCCGTTTTCAGACTCCTGCCGCCTCGCCTGCACTTCCGCCTCGGTCCGTTAGGATTTAGGCCTTTTTTCAGCACTTTTTCTCCGTTCCTCCGGGGCGACAGCGGCTCTCCACGCATTTTATAGCCGTTTCAGACTCCTGCCGCCTCGCCTGCACTTCCGCCTCGGTCCGTTAGGATTTAGGCCTTTTTTCAGCACTTTTTCTCCGTTCCTCCGGGGCGACAGCGGC
>NW_026559817.1:0-33317 GCF_027744805.1 Dunckerocampus dactyliophorus | reverse complement strand
AAGCCATGCCTTGCGTCCTGGAGCCAGGGGCGGTTCTAAAGTCTGTGAGAGCCGCTGTGTCCCTGGATGAAATGAGAAAAAGGGTGAAAAATGGCAAAGTGTCAAGGGAGCTAGGCAGAAACCCATGCCTAGGGTCCTGGAGGCCCAGGGGCCGCGGGAAAGCTTGTGGAGAGCCGCTGTTGCCCTGGATGAATGAGAAAAAAGGTGAAAAAATGGCAAAGTGTCAAGGGAGAAATTCAGAAACTCAGGCCGAGCTGCCTGGAGCCCAGGGGCGGTTCTAAAGTGTGTGGAGAGCCGCTGTGTCCCTGGATGAATTGAGAAAAGGGTGAAAAAATGGCAAAGTGTCAAGGGAGCTAGGCAGAACCCATGCCTAGGGTCCTGGAGCCCAGGGGCGGCTGCAAAGTCTGTGGAGAGCCGCTGTGTCCCTGGATGAAATGAGAAAAAGGGTGGAAAAATGGCAAAGTGTCAAGGGAGCTAGGCAGAAACCCATGCCGAGCTGCTGGAGCCCAGGGGCGGCTGTAAAGTCTGTGGAGTGCCGCTGTGTCCCTGGATGAAATGAGACAAAAGGGTGAAAAAATGGCAAAGTGTCATGGGAGAAATTCAGAAACTCAGGCCGAGCTGCCTGGAGCCCAGGGGCGGTTCTAAAGTGTGTGGAGAGCCGCTGTGTCCCTGGATGAATTGAGAAAAAGGGTGAAAAAATGGCAAAGTGTCAAGGAGCTAGGCAGAAACCCATGCCTAGGGTCCTGGAGCCCAGGGGCGGCTGCAAAGTCTGTGGAGAGCCGCTGTGTCCCTGGATGAAATGAGAAAAAGGGTGGAAAAATGGCAAAGTGTCAAGGGAGAAATTCAGAAACCCAGGCCGAGCTGCCTGGAGCCAGGGGCGGCTGCAAAGTCTGTGGAGAGCCGCTGTGTCCCTGGATGAAATGAGAAAAAAGGTGGAAAAATGGCAAAGTGTCAAGGGAGCTAGGCAGAAACCCATGCCTAGGGTCCTGGAGCCCAGGGGCCGCGGGAAAGTCTGTGGAGAGCCGCTGTGTCCCTGGATGAAATGAGAAAAAAGGTGAAAAAGTAACAAAGTGTCAAGGGAGAAATTCAGAAACCCAGGCCGAGCTGCCTGGAGCCCAGGGGCGGCTGCAAAGTCTGTGGAGAGCCGCTGTGTCCCTGGATGAAATGAGAAAAAGGGTGAAAAAATGGCAAAGTGTCAAGGGAAAAATTCAGAAACCCATGCCTAGGGTCCTGGAGCCCAGGGGCGGCTGCAAAGTCTGTGGAGAGCCGCTGTGTCCCTGATGAAATGAGAAAAAAGGTGAAAAAATGGCAAAGTGTCAAGGAGAAATTCAGAAACCCAGGCCGAGCTGCTGGAGCCCAGGGGCGGCTGTAAAGTCTGTGGAGTGCCGCTGTGTCCCTGGATGAAATGAGAAAAAGGTGAAAAAAATGGCAAAGTGTCAAGGGAGCTAGGCAGAAACCCATGCCTAGGGTCCTGGAGCCCAGGGCGGTTCTAAAGTCTGTGAGAGCCGCTGTGTCCCTGGATGAATTGAGAAAAAGGTGAAAAAATGGCAAAGTGTCAAGGGAGCTAGGCAGAAACCCATGCCGAGCTGCCTGGAGCCCAGGGCGGCTGTAAAGTCTGTGGAGTGCCGCTGTGTCCCTGGATGAAATGAGAAAATGGGTGAAAAATGGCAAAGTGTCAAGGGAGAAAATTCAGAAACCCAGGCCGAGCTGCCTGGAGCCCAGGGGCGGCTGCAAAGTCTGTGGAGAGCCGCTGTGTCCCTGGATGAAATGAGAAAAAAGGTGAAAAATGGCAAAGTGTCAAGGGAGAAATTCAGAAACTCAGGCGAGCTGCCTGGAGCCTCAAAGCGGATAGAAATAGCGTGGAGAGCCGCTGTTAAGCCAGACGCCCTCTGGCGGACACAGGCAGGAGTTGCAGTAAATGCATTGAAGTCAATGGGCGAGAGTAAGCCATGCCTTGCGTCCTGGAGCCCAGGGGCGGTTCTAAAGTCTGTGAGAGCCGCTGTGTCCCTGGATGAAATGAGAAAAAGGGTGAAAAAATGGCAAAGTGTCAAGGGAGCTAGGCAGAAACCCATGCCTAGGGTCCTGGAGCCCAGGGGCCGCGGGAAAGTCTGTGGAGAGCCGCTGTTGCCCTGGATGAAATGAGAAAAAAGGTGAAAAAATGGCAAAGTGTCAAGGGAGAAATTCAGAAACTCAGGCCGAGCTGCCTGGAGCCCAGGGGCGGTTCTAAAGTGTGTGGAGAGCCGCTGTGTCCCTGGATGAATTGAGAAAAAGGGTGAAAAAATGGCAAAGTGTCAAGGGAGCTAGGCAGAAACCCATGCCTAGGGTCCTGGAGCCCAGGGGCGGCTGCAAAGTCTGTGGAGAGCCGCTGTGTCCCTGGATGAAATGAGAAAAAGGGTGGAAAAATGGCAAAGTGTCAAGGGAGCTAGGCAGAAACCCATGCCGAGCTGCCTGGAGCCCAGGGGCGGCTGTAAAGTCTGTGGAGTGCCGCTGTGTCCCTGGATGAAATGAGAAAAAGGGTGAAAAAATGGCAAAGTGTCAAGGGAGAAATTCAGAAACTCAGGCCGAGCTGCCTGGAGCCCAGGGGCGGTTCTAAAGTGTGTGGAGAGCCGCTGTGTCCCTGGATGAATTGAGAAAAAGGGTGAAAAAATGGCAAAGTGTCAAGGGAGCTAGGCAGAAACCCATGCCTAGGGTCCTGGAGCCCAGGGGCGGCTGCAAAGTCTGTGGAGAGCCGCTGTGTCCCTGGATGAAATGAGAAAAAGGGTGGAAAAATGGCAAAGTGTCAAGGGAGAAATTCAGAAACCCAGGCCGAGCTGCCTGGAGCCCAGGGGCGGCTGCAAAGTCTGTGGAGAGCCGCTGTGTCCCTGGATGAAATGAGAAAAAAGGTGGAAAAATGGCAAAGTGTCAAGGGAGCTAGGCAGAAACCCATGCCTAGGGTCCTGGAGCCCAGGGGCCGCGGGAAAGTCTGTGGAGAGCCGCTGTGTCCCTGGATGAAATGAGAAAAAAGGTGAAAAAGTAACAAAGTGTCAAGGGAGAAATTCAGAAACCCAGGCCGAGCTGCCTGGAGCCCAGGGGCGGCTGCAAAGTCTGTGGAGAGCCGCTGTGTCCCTGGATGAAATGAGAAAAAGGGTGAAAAAATGGCAAAGTGTCAAGGGAAAAATTCAGAAACCCATGCCTAGGGTCCTGGAGCCCAGGGGCGGCTGCAAAGTCTGTGGAGAGCCGCTGTGTCCCTGGATGAAATGAGAAAAAAGGTGAAAAAATGGCAAAGTGTCAAGGGAGAAATTCAGAAACCCAGGCCGAGCTGCCTGGAGCCCAGGGGCGGCTGTAAAGTCTGTGGAGTGCCGCTGTGTCCCTGGATGAAATGAGAAAAAAGGTGAAAAAATGGCAAAGTGTCAAGGGAGCTAGGCAGAAACCCATGCCTAGGGTCCTGGAGCCCAGGGGCGGTTCTAAAGTCTGTGAGAGCCGCTGTGTCCCTGGATGAATTGAGAAAAAGGGTGAAAAAATGGCAAAGTGTCAAGGGAGCTAGGCAGAAACCCATGCCGAGCTGCCTGGAGCCCAGGGGCGGCTGTAAAGTCTGTGGAGTGCCGCTGTGTCCCTGGATGAAATGAGAAAATGGGTGAAAAAATGGCAAAGTGTCAAGGGAGAAATTCAGAAACCCAGGCCGAGCTGCCTGGAGCCCAGGGGCGGCTGCAAAGTCTGTGGAGAGCCGCTGTGTCCCTGGATGAAATGAGAAAAAAGGTGAAAAAATGGCAAAGTGTCAAGGGAGAAATTCAGAAACTCAGGCCGAGCTGCCTGGAGCCTCAAAGCGGATAGAAATAGCGTGGAGAGCCGCTGTTAAGCCAGACGCCCTCTGGCGGACACAGGCAGGAGTTGCAGTAAATGCATTGAAGTCAATGGGCGAGAGTAAGCCATGCCTTGCGTCCTGGAGCCCAGGGGCGGTTCTAAAGTCTGTGAGAGCCGCTGTGTCCCTGGATGAAATGAGAAAAAGGGTGAAAAAATGGCAAAGTGTCAAGGGAGCTAGGCAGAAACCCATGCCTAGGGTCCTGGAGCCCAGGGGCCGCGGGAAAGTCTGTGGAGAGCCGCTGTTGCCCTGGATGAAATGAGAAAAAAGGTGAAAAAATGGCAAAGTGTCAAGGGAGAAATTCAGAAACTCAGGCCGAGCTGCCTGGAGCCCAGGGGCGGTTCTAAAGTGTGTGGAGAGCCGCTGTGTCCCTGGATGAATTGAGAAAAAGGGTGAAAAAATGGCAAAGTGTCAAGGGAGCTAGGCAGAAACCCATGCCTAGGGTCCTGGAGCCCAGGGGCGGCTGCAAAGTCTGTGGAGAGCCGCTGTGTCCCTGGATGAAATGAGAAAAAGGGTGGAAAAATGGCAAAGTGTCAAGGGAGCTAGGCAGAAACCCATGCCGAGCTGCCTGGAGCCCAGGGGCGGCTGTAAAGTCTGTGGAGTGCCGCTGTGTCCCTGGATGAAATGAGAAAAAGGGTGAAAAAATGGCAAAGTGTCAAGGGAGAAATTCAGAAACTCAGGCCGAGCTGCCTGGAGCCCAGGGGCGGTTCTAAAGTGTGTGGAGAGCCGCTGTGTCCCTGGATGAATTGAGAAAAAGGGTGAAAAAATGGCAAAGTGTCAAGGGAGCTAGGCAGAAACCCATGCCTAGGGTCCTGGAGCCCAGGGGCGGCTGCAAAGTCTGTGGAGAGCCGCTGTGTCCCTGGATGAAATGAGAAAAAGGGTGGAAAAATGGCAAAGTGTCAAGGGAGAAATTCAGAAACCCAGGCCGAGCTGCCTGGAGCCCAGGGGCGGCTGCAAAGTCTGTGGAGAGCCGCTGTGTCCCTGGATGAAATGAGAAAAAAGGTGGAAAAATGGCAAAGTGTCAAGGGAGCTAGGCAGAAACCCATGCCTAGGGTCCTGGAGCCCAGGGGCCGCGGGAAAGTCTGTGGAGAGCCGCTGTGTCCCTGGATGAAATGAGAAAAAAGGTGAAAAAGTAACAAAGTGTCAAGGGAGAAATTCAGAAACCCAGGCCGAGCTGCCTGGAGCCCAGGGGCGGCTGCAAAGTCTGTGGAGAGCCGCTGTGTCCCTGGATGAAATGAGAAAAAGGGTGAAAAAATGGCAAAGTGTCAAGGGAAAAATTCAGAAACCCATGCCTAGGGTCCTGGAGCCCAGGGGCGGCTGCAAAGTCTGTGGAGAGCCGCTGTGTCCCTGGATGAAATGAGAAAAAAGGTGAAAAAATGGCAAAGTGTCAAGGGAGAAATTCAGAAACCCAGGCCGAGCTGCCTGGAGCCCAGGGGCGGCTGTAAAGTCTGTGGAGTGCCGCTGTGTCCCTGGATGAAATGAGAAAAAAGGTGAAAAAATGGCAAAGTGTCAAGGGAGCTAGGCAGAAACCCATGCCTAGGGTCCTGGAGCCCAGGGGCGGTTCTAAAGTCTGTGAGAGCCGCTGTGTCCCTGGATGAATTGAGAAAAAGGGTGAAAAAATGGCAAAGTGTCAAGGGAGCTAGGCAGAAACCCATGCCGAGCTGCCTGGAGCCCAGGGGCGGCTGTAAAGTCTGTGGAGTGCCGCTGTGTCCCTGGATGAAATGAGAAAATGGGTGAAAAAATGGCAAAGTGTCAAGGGAGAAATTCAGAAACCCAGGCCGAGCTGCCTGGAGCCCAGGGGCGGCTGCAAAGTCTGTGGAGAGCCGCTGTGTCCCTGGATGAAATGAGAAAAAAGGTGAAAAAATGGCAAAGTGTCAAGGGAGAAATTCAGAAACTCAGGCCGAGCTGCCTGGAGCCTCAAAGCGGATAGAAATAGCGTGGAGAGCCGCTGTTAAGCCAGACGCCCTCTGGCGGACACAGGCAGGAGTTGCAGTAAATGCATTGAAGTCAATGGGCGAGAGTAAGCCATGCCTTGCGTCCTGGAGCCCAGGGGCGGTTCTAAAGTCTGTGAGAGCCGCTGTGTCCCTGGATGAAATGAGAAAAAGGGTGAAAAAATGGCAAAGTGTCAAGGGAGCTAGGCAGAAACCCATGCCTAGGGTCCTGGAGCCCAGGGGCCGCGGGAAAGTCTGTGGAGAGCCGCTGTTGCCCTGGATGAAATGAGAAAAAAGGTGAAAAAATGGCAAAGTGTCAAGGGAGAAATTCAGAAACTCAGGCCGAGCTGCCTGGAGCCCAGGGGCGGTTCTAAAGTGTGTGGAGAGCCGCTGTGTCCCTGGATGAATTGAGAAAAAGGGTGAAAAAATGGCAAAGTGTCAAGGGAGCTAGGCAGAAACCCATGCCTAGGGTCCTGGAGCCCAGGGGCGGCTGCAAAGTCTGTGGAGAGCCGCTGTGTCCCTGGATGAAATGAGAAAAAGGGTGGAAAAATGGCAAAGTGTCAAGGGAGCTAGGCAGAAACCCATGCCGAGCTGCCTGGAGCCCAGGGGCGGCTGTAAAGTCTGTGGAGTGCCGCTGTGTCCCTGGATGAAATGAGAAAAAGGGTGAAAAAATGGCAAAGTGTCAAGGGAGAAATTCAGAAACTCAGGCCGAGCTGCCTGGAGCCCAGGGGCGGTTCTAAAGTGTGTGGAGAGCCGCTGTGTCCCTGGATGAATTGAGAAAAAGGGTGAAAAAATGGCAAAGTGTCAAGGGAGCTAGGCAGAAACCCATGCCTAGGGTCCTGGAGCCCAGGGGCGGCTGCAAAGTCTGTGGAGAGCCGCTGTGTCCCTGGATGAAATGAGAAAAAGGGTGGAAAAATGGCAAAGTGTCAAGGGAGAAATTCAGAAACCCAGGCCGAGCTGCCTGGAGCCCAGGGGCGGCTGCAAAGTCTGTGGAGAGCCGCTGTGTCCCTGGATGAAATGAGAAAAAAGGTGGAAAAATGGCAAAGTGTCAAGGGAGCTAGGCAGAAACCCATGCCTAGGGTCCTGGAGCCCAGGGGCCGCGGGAAAGTCTGTGGAGAGCCGCTGTGTCCCTGGATGAAATGAGAAAAAAGGTGAAAAAGTAACAAAGTGTCAAGGGAGAAATTCAGAAACCCAGGCCGAGCTGCCTGGAGCCCAGGGGCGGCTGCAAAGTCTGTGGAGAGCCGCTGTGTCCCTGGATGAAATGAGAAAAAGGGTGAAAAAATGGCAAAGTGTCAAGGGAAAAATTCAGAAACCCATGCCTAGGGTCCTGGAGCCCAGGGGCGGCTGCAAAGTCTGTGGAGAGCCGCTGTGTCCCTGGATGAAATGAGAAAAAAGGTGAAAAAATGGCAAAGTGTCAAGGGAGAAATTCAGAAACCCAGGCCGAGCTGCCTGGAGCCCAGGGGCGGCTGTAAAGTCTGTGGAGTGCCGCTGTGTCCCTGGATGAAATGAGAAAAAAGGTGAAAAAATGGCAAAGTGTCAAGGGAGCTAGGCAGAAACCCATGCCTAGGGTCCTGGAGCCCAGGGGCGGTTCTAAAGTCTGTGAGAGCCGCTGTGTCCCTGGATGAATTGAGAAAAAGGGTGAAAAAATGGCAAAGTGTCAAGGGAGCTAGGCAGAAACCCATGCCGAGCTGCCTGGAGCCCAGGGGCGGCTGTAAAGTCTGTGGAGTGCCGCTGTGTCCCTGGATGAAATGAGAAAATGGGTGAAAAAATGGCAAAGTGTCAAGGGAGAAATTCAGAAACCCAGGCCGAGCTGCCTGGAGCCCAGGGGCGGCTGCAAAGTCTGTGGAGAGCCGCTGTGTCCCTGGATGAAATGAGAAAAAAGGTGAAAAAATGGCAAAGTGTCAAGGGAGAAATTCAGAAACTCAGGCCGAGCTGCCTGGAGCCTCAAAGCGGATAGAAATAGCGTGGAGAGCCGCTGTTAAGCCAGACGCCCTCTGGCGGACACAGGCAGGAGTTGCAGTAAATGCATTGAAGTCAATGGGCGAGAGTAAGCCATGCCTTGCGTCCTGGAGCCCAGGGGCGGTTCTAAAGTCTGTGAGAGCCGCTGTGTCCCTGGATGAAATGAGAAAAAGGGTGAAAAAATGGCAAAGTGTCAAGGGAGCTAGGCAGAAACCCATGCCTAGGGTCCTGGAGCCCAGGGGCCGCGGGAAAGTCTGTGGAGAGCCGCTGTTGCCCTGGATGAAATGAGAAAAAAGGTGAAAAAATGGCAAAGTGTCAAGGGAGAAATTCAGAAACTCAGGCCGAGCTGCCTGGAGCCCAGGGGCGGTTCTAAAGTGTGTGGAGAGCCGCTGTGTCCCTGGATGAATTGAGAAAAAGGGTGAAAAAATGGCAAAGTGTCAAGGGAGCTAGGCAGAAACCCATGCCTAGGGTCCTGGAGCCCAGGGGCGGCTGCAAAGTCTGTGGAGAGCCGCTGTGTCCCTGGATGAAATGAGAAAAAGGGTGGAAAAATGGCAAAGTGTCAAGGGAGCTAGGCAGAAACCCATGCCGAGCTGCCTGGAGCCCAGGGGCGGCTGTAAAGTCTGTGGAGTGCCGCTGTGTCCCTGGATGAAATGAGAAAAAGGGTGAAAAAATGGCAAAGTGTCAAGGGAGAAATTCAGAAACTCAGGCCGAGCTGCCTGGAGCCCAGGGGCGGTTCTAAAGTGTGTGGAGAGCCGCTGTGTCCCTGGATGAATTGAGAAAAAGGGTGAAAAAATGGCAAAGTGTCAAGGGAGCTAGGCAGAAACCCATGCCTAGGGTCCTGGAGCCCAGGGGCGGCTGCAAAGTCTGTGGAGAGCCGCTGTGTCCCTGGATGAAATGAGAAAAAGGGTGGAAAAATGGCAAAGTGTCAAGGGAGAAATTCAGAAACCCAGGCCGAGCTGCCTGGAGCCCAGGGGCGGCTGCAAAGTCTGTGGAGAGCCGCTGTGTCCCTGGATGAAATGAGAAAAAAGGTGGAAAAATGGCAAAGTGTCAAGGGAGCTAGGCAGAAACCCATGCCTAGGGTCCTGGAGCCCAGGGGCCGCGGGAAAGTCTGTGGAGAGCCGCTGTGTCCCTGGATGAAATGAGAAAAAAGGTGAAAAAGTAACAAAGTGTCAAGGGAGAAATTCAGAAACCCAGGCCGAGCTGCCTGGAGCCCAGGGGCGGCTGCAAAGTCTGTGGAGAGCCGCTGTGTCCCTGGATGAAATGAGAAAAAGGGTGAAAAAATGGCAAAGTGTCAAGGGAAAAATTCAGAAACCCATGCCTAGGGTCCTGGAGCCCAGGGGCGGCTGCAAAGTCTGTGGAGAGCCGCTGTGTCCCTGGATGAAATGAGAAAAAAGGTGAAAAAATGGCAAAGTGTCAAGGGAGAAATTCAGAAACCCAGGCCGAGCTGCCTGGAGCCCAGGGGCGGCTGTAAAGTCTGTGGAGTGCCGCTGTGTCCCTGGATGAAATGAGAAAAAAGGTGAAAAAATGGCAAAGTGTCAAGGGAGCTAGGCAGAAACCCATGCCTAGGGTCCTGGAGCCCAGGGGCGGTTCTAAAGTCTGTGAGAGCCGCTGTGTCCCTGGATGAATTGAGAAAAAGGGTGAAAAAATGGCAAAGTGTCAAGGGAGCTAGGCAGAAACCCATGCCGAGCTGCCTGGAGCCCAGGGGCGGCTGTAAAGTCTGTGGAGTGCCGCTGTGTCCCTGGATGAAATGAGAAAATGGGTGAAAAAATGGCAAAGTGTCAAGGGAGAAATTCAGAAACCCAGGCCGAGCTGCCTGGAGCCCAGGGGCGGCTGCAAAGTCTGTGGAGAGCCGCTGTGTCCCTGGATGAAATGAGAAAAAAGGTGAAAAAATGGCAAAGTGTCAAGGGAGAAATTCAGAAACTCAGGCCGAGCTGCCTGGAGCCTCAAAGCGGATAGAAATAGCGTGGAGAGCCGCTGTTAAGCCAGACGCCCTCTGGCGGACACAGGCAGGAGTTGCAGTAAATGCATTGAAGTCAATGGGCGAGAGTAAGCCATGCCTTGCGTCCTGGAGCCCAGGGGCGGTTCTAAAGTCTGTGAGAGCCGCTGTGTCCCTGGATGAAATGAGAAAAAGGGTGAAAAAATGGCAAAGTGTCAAGGGAGCTAGGCAGAAACCCATGCCTAGGGTCCTGGAGCCCAGGGGCCGCGGGAAAGTCTGTGGAGAGCCGCTGTTGCCCTGGATGAAATGAGAAAAAAGGTGAAAAAATGGCAAAGTGTCAAGGGAGAAATTCAGAAACTCAGGCCGAGCTGCCTGGAGCCCAGGGGCGGTTCTAAAGTGTGTGGAGAGCCGCTGTGTCCCTGGATGAATTGAGAAAAAGGGTGAAAAAATGGCAAAGTGTCAAGGGAGCTAGGCAGAAACCCATGCCTAGGGTCCTGGAGCCCAGGGGCGGCTGCAAAGTCTGTGGAGAGCCGCTGTGTCCCTGGATGAAATGAGAAAAAGGGTGGAAAAATGGCAAAGTGTCAAGGGAGCTAGGCAGAAACCCATGCCGAGCTGCCTGGAGCCCAGGGGCGGCTGTAAAGTCTGTGGAGTGCCGCTGTGTCCCTGGATGAAATGAGAAAAAGGGTGAAAAAATGGCAAAGTGTCAAGGGAGAAATTCAGAAACTCAGGCCGAGCTGCCTGGAGCCCAGGGGCGGTTCTAAAGTGTGTGGAGAGCCGCTGTGTCCCTGGATGAATTGAGAAAAAGGGTGAAAAAATGGCAAAGTGTCAAGGGAGCTAGGCAGAAACCCATGCCTAGGGTCCTGGAGCCCAGGGGCGGCTGCAAAGTCTGTGGAGAGCCGCTGTGTCCCTGGATGAAATGAGAAAAAGGGTGGAAAAATGGCAAAGTGTCAAGGGAGAAATTCAGAAACCCAGGCCGAGCTGCCTGGAGCCCAGGGGCGGCTGCAAAGTCTGTGGAGAGCCGCTGTGTCCCTGGATGAAATGAGAAAAAAGGTGGAAAAATGGCAAAGTGTCAAGGGAGCTAGGCAGAAACCCATGCCTAGGGTCCTGGAGCCCAGGGGCCGCGGGAAAGTCTGTGGAGAGCCGCTGTGTCCCTGGATGAAATGAGAAAAAAGGTGAAAAAGTAACAAAGTGTCAAGGGAGAAATTCAGAAACCCAGGCCGAGCTGCCTGGAGCCCAGGGGCGGCTGCAAAGTCTGTGGAGAGCCGCTGTGTCCCTGGATGAAATGAGAAAAAGGGTGAAAAAATGGCAAAGTGTCAAGGGAAAAATTCAGAAACCCATGCCTAGGGTCCTGGAGCCCAGGGGCGGCTGCAAAGTCTGTGGAGAGCCGCTGTGTCCCTGGATGAAATGAGAAAAAAGGTGAAAAAATGGCAAAGTGTCAAGGGAGAAATTCAGAAACCCAGGCCGAGCTGCCTGGAGCCCAGGGGCGGCTGTAAAGTCTGTGGAGTGCCGCTGTGTCCCTGGATGAAATGAGAAAAAAGGTGAAAAAATGGCAAAGTGTCAAGGGAGCTAGGCAGAAACCCATGCCTAGGGTCCTGGAGCCCAGGGGCGGTTCTAAAGTCTGTGAGAGCCGCTGTGTCCCTGGATGAATTGAGAAAAAGGGTGAAAAAATGGCAAAGTGTCAAGGGAGCTAGGCAGAAACCCATGCCGAGCTGCCTGGAGCCCAGGGGCGGCTGTAAAGTCTGTGGAGTGCCGCTGTGTCCCTGGATGAAATGAGAAAATGGGTGAAAAAATGGCAAAGTGTCAAGGGAGAAATTCAGAAACCCAGGCCGAGCTGCCTGGAGCCCAGGGGCGGCTGCAAAGTCTGTGGAGAGCCGCTGTGTCCCTGGATGAAATGAGAAAAAAGGTGAAAAAATGGCAAAGTGTCAAGGGAGAAATTCAGAAACTCAGGCCGAGCTGCCTGGAGCCTCAAAGCGGATAGAAATAGCGTGGAGAGCCGCTGTTAAGCCAGACGCCCTCTGGCGGACACAGGCAGGAGTTGCAGTAAATGCATTGAAGTCAATGGGCGAGAGTAAGCCATGCCTTGCGTCCTGGAGCCCAGGGGCGGTTCTAAAGTCTGTGAGAGCCGCTGTGTCCCTGGATGAAATGAGAAAAAGGGTGAAAAAATGGCAAAGTGTCAAGGGAGCTAGGCAGAAACCCATGCCTAGGGTCCTGGAGCCCAGGGGCCGCGGGAAAGTCTGTGGAGAGCCGCTGTTGCCCTGGATGAAATGAGAAAAAAGGTGAAAAAATGGCAAAGTGTCAAGGGAGAAATTCAGAAACTCAGGCCGAGCTGCCTGGAGCCCAGGGGCGGTTCTAAAGTGTGTGGAGAGCCGCTGTGTCCCTGGATGAATTGAGAAAAAGGGTGAAAAAATGGCAAAGTGTCAAGGGAGCTAGGCAGAAACCCATGCCTAGGGTCCTGGAGCCCAGGGGCGGCTGCAAAGTCTGTGGAGAGCCGCTGTGTCCCTGGATGAAATGAGAAAAAGGGTGGAAAAATGGCAAAGTGTCAAGGGAGCTAGGCAGAAACCCATGCCGAGCTGCCTGGAGCCCAGGGGCGGCTGTAAAGTCTGTGGAGTGCCGCTGTGTCCCTGGATGAAATGAGAAAAAGGGTGAAAAAATGGCAAAGTGTCAAGGGAGAAATTCAGAAACTCAGGCCGAGCTGCCTGGAGCCCAGGGGCGGTTCTAAAGTGTGTGGAGAGCCGCTGTGTCCCTGGATGAATTGAGAAAAAGGGTGAAAAAATGGCAAAGTGTCAAGGGAGCTAGGCAGAAACCCATGCCTAGGGTCCTGGAGCCCAGGGGCGGCTGCAAAGTCTGTGGAGAGCCGCTGTGTCCCTGGATGAAATGAGAAAAAGGGTGGAAAAATGGCAAAGTGTCAAGGGAGAAATTCAGAAACCCAGGCCGAGCTGCCTGGAGCCCAGGGGCGGCTGCAAAGTCTGTGGAGAGCCGCTGTGTCCCTGGATGAAATGAGAAAAAAGGTGGAAAAATGGCAAAGTGTCAAGGGAGCTAGGCAGAAACCCATGCCTAGGGTCCTGGAGCCCAGGGGCCGCGGGAAAGTCTGTGGAGAGCCGCTGTGTCCCTGGATGAAATGAGAAAAAAGGTGAAAAAGTAACAAAGTGTCAAGGGAGAAATTCAGAAACCCAGGCCGAGCTGCCTGGAGCCCAGGGGCGGCTGCAAAGTCTGTGGAGAGCCGCTGTGTCCCTGGATGAAATGAGAAAAAGGGTGAAAAAATGGCAAAGTGTCAAGGGAAAAATTCAGAAACCCATGCCTAGGGTCCTGGAGCCCAGGGGCGGCTGCAAAGTCTGTGGAGAGCCGCTGTGTCCCTGGATGAAATGAGAAAAAAGGTGAAAAAATGGCAAAGTGTCAAGGGAGAAATTCAGAAACCCAGGCCGAGCTGCCTGGAGCCCAGGGGCGGCTGTAAAGTCTGTGGAGTGCCGCTGTGTCCCTGGATGAAATGAGAAAAAAGGTGAAAAAATGGCAAAGTGTCAAGGGAGCTAGGCAGAAACCCATGCCTAGGGTCCTGGAGCCCAGGGGCGGTTCTAAAGTCTGTGAGAGCCGCTGTGTCCCTGGATGAATTGAGAAAAAGGGTGAAAAAATGGCAAAGTGTCAAGGGAGCTAGGCAGAAACCCATGCCGAGCTGCCTGGAGCCCAGGGGCGGCTGTAAAGTCTGTGGAGTGCCGCTGTGTCCCTGGATGAAATGAGAAAATGGGTGAAAAAATGGCAAAGTGTCAAGGGAGAAATTCAGAAACCCAGGCCGAGCTGCCTGGAGCCCAGGGGCGGCTGCAAAGTCTGTGGAGAGCCGCTGTGTCCCTGGATGAAATGAGAAAAAAGGTGAAAAAATGGCAAAGTGTCAAGGGAGAAATTCAGAAACTCAGGCCGAGCTGCCTGGAGCCTCAAAGCGGATAGAAATAGCGTGGAGAGCCGCTGTTAAGCCAGACGCCCTCTGGCGGACACAGGCAGGAGTTGCAGTAAATGCATTGAAGTCAATGGGCGAGAGTAAGCCATGCCTTGCGTCCTGGAGCCCAGGGGCGGTTCTAAAGTCTGTGAGAGCCGCTGTGTCCCTGGATGAAATGAGAAAAAGGGTGAAAAAATGGCAAAGTGTCAAGGGAGCTAGGCAGAAACCCATGCCTAGGGTCCTGGAGCCCAGGGGCCGCGGGAAAGTCTGTGGAGAGCCGCTGTTGCCCTGGATGAAATGAGAAAAAAGGTGAAAAAATGGCAAAGTGTCAAGGGAGCTAGGCAGAAACCCATGCCTAGGGTCCTGGAGCCCAGGGGCGGTTCTAAAGTCTGTGAGAGCCGCTGTGTCCCTGGATGAAATGAGAAAAAGGGTGAAAAAATGGCAAAGTGTCAAGGGAGCTAGGCAGAAACCCATGCCTAGGGTCCTGGAGCCCAGGGGCGGCTGCAAAGTCTGTGGAGAGCCGCTGTGTCCCTGGATGAAATGAGAAAAAGGGTGGAAAAATGGCAAAGTGTCAAGGGAGCTAGGCAGAAACCCATGCCGAGCTGCCTGGAGCCCAGGGGCGGCTGTAAAGTCTGTGGAGTGCCGCTGTGTCCCTGGATGAAATGAGAAAAAGGGTGAAAAAATGGCAAAGTGTCAAGGGAGAAATTCAGAAACTCAGGCCGAGCTGCCTGGAGCCCAGGGGCGGTTCTAAAGTGTGTGGAGAGCCGCTGTGTCCCTGGATGAATTGAGAAAAAGGGTGAAAAAATGGCAAAGTGTCAAGGGAGCTAGGCAGAAACCCATGCCTAGGGTCCTGGAGCCCAGGGGCGGCTGCAAAGTCTGTGGAGAGCCGCTGTGTCCCTGGATGAAATGAGAAAAAGGGTGGAAAAATGGCAAAGTGTCAAGGGAGCTAGGCAGAAACCCATGCCGAGCTGCCTGGAGCCCAGGGGCGGCTGTAAAGTCTGTGGAGTGCCGCTGTGTCCCTGGATGAAATGAGAAAAAGGGTGAAAAAATGGCAAAGTGTCAAGGGAGAAATTCAGAAACTCAGGCCGAGCTGCCTGGAGCCCAGGGGCGGTTCTAAAGTGTGTGGAGAGCCGCTGTGTCCCTGGATGAATTGAGAAAAAGGGTGAAAAAATGGCAAAGTGTCAAGGGAGCTAGGCAGAAACCCATGCCTAGGGTCCTGGAGCCCAGGGGCGGCTGCAAAGTCTGTGGAGAGCCGCTGTGTCCCTGGATGAAATGAGAAAAAGGGTGGAAAAATGGCAAAGTGTCAAGGGAGAAATTCAGAAACCCAGGCCGAGCTGCCTGGAGCCCAGGGGCGGCTGCAAAGTCTGTGGAGAGCCGCTGTGTCCCTGGATGAAATGAGAAAAAAGGTGGAAAAATGGCAAAGTGTCAAGGGAGCTAGGCAGAAACCCATGCCTAGGGTCCTGGAGCCCAGGGGCCGCGGGAAAGTCTGTGGAGAGCCGCTGTGTCCCTGGATGAAATGAGAAAAAAGGTGAAAAAGTAACAAAGTGTCAAGGGAGAAATTCAGAAACCCAGGCCGAGCTGCCTGGAGCCCAGGGGCGGCTGCAAAGTCTGTGGAGAGCCGCTGTGTCCCTGGATGAAATGAGAAAAAGGGTGAAAAAATGGCAAAGTGTCAAGGGAAAAATTCAGAAACCCATGCCTAGGGTCCTGGAGCCCAGGGGCGGCTGCAAAGTCTGTGGAGAGCCGCTGTGTCCCTGGATGAAATGAGAAAAAAGGTGAAAAAATGGCAAAGTGTCAAGGGAGAAATTCAGAAACCCAGGCCGAGCTGCCTGGAGCCCAGGGGCGGCTGTAAAGTCTGTGGAGTGCCGCTGTGTCCCTGGATGAAATGAGAAAAAAGGTGAAAAAATGGCAAAGTGTCAAGGGAGCTAGGCAGAAACCCATGCCTAGGGTCCTGGAGCCCAGGGGCCGCGGGAAAGTCTGTGGAGAGCCGCTGTGCCCCTGGATGAAATGAGAAAAAGGGTGAAAAAATGGCAAAGTGTCAAGGGAGCTAGGCAGAAACCCATGCCTAGGGTCCTGGAGCCCAGGGGCCGCGGGAAAGTCTGTGGAGAGCCGCTGTGTCCCTGGATGAAATGAGAAAAAAGGTGAAAAAATGGCAAAGTGTCAAGGGAGCTAGGCAGAAACCCATGCCTAGGGTCCTGGAGCCCAGGGGCCGCGGGAAAGTCTGTGGAGAGCCGCTGTGCCCCTGGATGAAATGAGAAAAAGGGTGAAAAAATGGCAAAGTGTCAAGGGAGCTAGGCAGAAACCCATGCCGAGCTGCCTGGAGCCCAGGGGCCGCGGGAAAGTCTGTGGAGAGCCGCTGTGCCCCTGGATGAAATGAGAAAAAGGGTGAAAAAATGGCAAAGTGTCAAGGGAGCTAGGCAGAAACCCATGCCTAGGGTCCTGGAGCCCAGGGGCCGCGGGAAAGTCTGTGGAGAGCCGCTGTGTCCCTGGATGAAATGAGAAAAAAGGTGAAAAAATGGCAAAGTGTCAAGGGAGCTAGGCAGAAACCCATGCCTAGGGTCCTGGAGCCCAGGGGCCGCGGGAAAGTCTGTGGAGAGCCGCTGTGTCCCTGGATGAAATGAGAAAAAAGGTGAAAAAGTAACAAAGTGTCAAGGGAGAAATTCAGAAACCCAGGCCGAGCTGCCTGGAGCCTCAAAGCGGATAGAAATAGCGTGGAGAGCCGCTGTTAAGCCAGACGCCCTCTGGCGGACACAGGCAGGAGTTGCAGTAAATGCATTGAAGTCAATGGGCGAGAGTAACCCATGCCTTGCGTCCTGGAGCCCAGGGGCGGTTCTAAAGTGTGTGGAGAGCCGCTGTTGCCCTGGATGAAATGAGAAAAAGGGTGGAAAAATGGCAAAGTGTCAAGGGAGAAATTCAGAAACTCAGGCCGAGCTGCCTGGAGCCCAGGGGCGGTTCTAAAGCATGTGAGAGCCGCTGTTGCCCTGGATGAAATGAGAAAAAAGGTGAAAAAATGGCAAAGTGTCAAGGGAGAAATTCAGAAACCCATGCCTAGGGTCCTGGAGCCCAGGGGCGGCTGTAAAGTCTGTGGAGAGCCGCTGTGTCCCTGGATGAAATGAGAAAAAAGGTGAAAAAATGGCAAAGTGTCAAGGGAGCTAGGCAGAAACCCATGCCTAGGGTCCTGGAGCCCAGGGGCCGCTCTAAAGTCTGTGAGAGCCGCTGTTGCCCTGGATGAAATGAGAAAAAAGGTGAAAAAATGGCAAAGTGTCAAGGGAGCTAGGCAGAAACCCATGCCTAGGGTCCTGGAGCCCAGGGGCCGCGGGAAAGTCTGTGGAGAGCCGCTGTGTCCCTGGATGAAATGAGAAAAAAGGTGAAAAAGTAACAAAGTGTCAAGGGAGAAATTCAGAAACTCAGGCCGAGCTGCCTGGAGCCCAGGGGCGGATGCAAAGTCTGTGGAGAGCCGCTGTGTCCCTGGATGAAATGAGAAAAAAGGTGAAAAAATGGCAAAGTGTCAAGGGAGCTAGGCAGAAACCCATGCCTACGGTCCTGGAGCCCAGGGGCCGCGGGAAAGTCTGTGGAGAGCCGCTGTGTCCCTGGATGAAATGAGAAAAAGGGTGAAAAAATGGCAAAGTGTCAAGGGAAAAATTCAGAAACCCATGCCTAGGGTCCTGGAGCCCAGGGGCGGTTCTAAAGTGTGTGGAGAGCCGCTGTGTCCCTGGATGAATTGAGAAAAAGGGTGAAAAAATGGCAAAGTGTCAAGGGAGAAATTCAGAAACTCAGGCCGAGCTGCCTGGAGCCCAGGGGCGGTTCTAAAGTGTGTGGAGAGCCGCTGTGTCCCTGGATGAATTGAGAAAAAGGGTGAAAAAATGGCAAAGTGTCAAGGGAGCTAGGCAGAAACCCATGCCTAGGGTCCTGGAGCCCAGGGGCGGCTGCAAAGTCTGTGGAAAGCCGCTGTTGCCCTGGATGAAATGAGAAAAAGGGTGAAAAAATGGCAAAGTGTCAAGGGAGCTAGGCAGAAACCCATGCCTAGGGTCCTGGAGCCCAGGGGCGGCTGCAAAGTCTGTGGAGAGCCGCTGTGTCCCTGGATGAAATGAGAAAAAAGGTGGAAAAATGGCAAAGTGTCAAGGGAGCTAGGCAGAAACCCATGCCTAGGGTCCTGGAGCCCAGGGGCGGCTGCAAAGTCTGTGGAGAGCCGCTGTGTCCCTGGATGAAATGAGAAAAAGGGTGAAAAAATGGCAAAGTGTCAAGGGAGCTAGGCAGAAACCCATGCCTAGGGTCCTGGAGCCCAGGGGCCGCGGGAAAGTCTGTGGAGAGCCGCTGTTGCCCTGGATGAAATGAGAAAAAAGGTGAAAAAATGGCAAAGTGTCAAGGGAGAAATTCAGAAACCCATGCCTAGGGTCCTGGAGCCAAGGGGCCGCGGGAAAGTCTGTGGAGAGCCGCTGTGTCCCTGGATGAAATGAGAAAAAAGGTGAAAAAATGGCAAAGTGTCAAGGGAGAAATTCAGAAACCCATGCCTAGGGTCCTGGAGCCCAGGGGCGGCTGTAAAGTCTGTGGAGAGCCGCTGTGTCCCTGGATGAAATGAGAAAAAGGGTGAAAAAATGGCAAAGTGTCAAGGGAGAAATTCAGAAACTCAGGCCGAGCTGCCTGGAGCCCAGGGGCGGTTCTAAAGTCTGTGAGAGCCGCTGTGTCCCTGGATGAAATGAGAAAAAGGGTGGAAAAATGGCAAAGTGTCAAGGGAGCTAGGCAGAAACCCATGCCGAGCTGCCTGGAGCCCAGGGGCGGCTGTAAAGTCTGTGGAGTGCCGCTGTGTCCCTGGATGAAATGAGAAAATGGGTGAAAAAATGGCAAAGTGTCAAGGGAGAAATTCAGAAACCCAGGCCGAGCTGCCTGGAGCCCAGGGGCGGCTGCAAAGTCTGTGGAGAGCCGCTGTGTCCCTGGATGAAATGAGAAAAAAGGTGAAAAAATGGCAAAGTGTCAAGGGAGAAATTCAGAAACTCAGGCCGAGCTGCCTGGAGCCCAGGGGCGGTTCTAAAGTGTGTGGAGAGCCGCTGTGTCCCTGGATGAATTGAGAAAAAGGGTGAAAAAATGGCAAAGTGTCAAGGGAGCTAGGCAGAAACCCATGCCTAGGGTCCTGGAGCCCAGGGGCGGCTGCAAAGTCTGTGGAGAGCCGCTGTGTCCCTGGATGAAATGAGAAAAAGGGTGGAAAAATGGCAAAGTGTCAAGGGAGCTAGGCAGAAACCCATGCCGAGCTGCCTGGAGCCCAGGGGCGGCTGTAAAGTCTGTGGAGTGCCGCTGTGTCCCTGGATGAAATGAGAAAAAGGGTGAAAAAATGGCAAAGTGTCAAGGGAGAAATTCAGAAACTCAGGCCGAGCTGCCTGGAGCCCAGGGGCGGTTCTAAAGTGTGTGGAGAGCCGCTGTGTCCCTGGATGAATTGAGAAAAAGGGTGAAAAAATGGCAAAGTGTCAAGGGAGCTAGGCAGAAACCCATGCCTAGGGTCCTGGAGCCCAGGGGCGGCTGCAAAGTCTGTGGAGAGCCGCTGTGTCCCTGGATGAAATGAGAAAAAGGGTGGAAAAATGGCAAAGTGTCAAGGGAGAAATTCAGAAACCCAGGCCGAGCTGCCTGGAGCCCAGGGGCGGCTGCAAAGTCTGTGGAGAGCCGCTGTGTCCCTGGATGAAATGAGAAAAAAGGTGGAAAAATGGCAAAGTGTCAAGGGAGCTAGGCAGAAACCCATGCCTAGGGTCCTGGAGCCCAGGGGCCGCGGGAAAGTCTGTGGAGAGCCGCTGTGTCCCTGGATGAAATGAGAAAAAAGGTGAAAAAGTAACAAAGTGTCAAGGGAGAAATTCAGAAACCCAGGCCGAGCTGCCTGGAGCCCAGGGGCGGCTGCAAAGTCTGTGGAGAGCCGCTGTGTCCCTGGATGAAATGAGAAAAAGGGTGAAAAAATGGCAAAGTGTCAAGGGAAAAATTCAGAAACCCATGCCTAGGGTCCTGGAGCCCAGGGGCGGCTGCAAAGTCTGTGGAGAGCCGCTGTGTCCCTGGATGAAATGAGAAAAAAGGTGAAAAAATGGCAAAGTGTCAAGGGAGAAATTCAGAAACCCAGGCCGAGCTGCCTGGAGCCCAGGGGCGGCTGTAAAGTCTGTGGAGTGCCGCTGTGTCCCTGGATGAAATGAGAAAAAAGGTGAAAAAATGGCAAAGTGTCAAGGGAGCTAGGCAGAAACCCATGCCTAGGGTCCTGGAGCCCAGGGGCGGTTCTAAAGTCTGTGAGAGCCGCTGTGTCCCTGGATGAATTGAGAAAAAGGGTGAAAAAATGGCAAAGTGTCAAGGGAGCTAGGCAGAAACCCATGCCGAGCTGCCTGGAGCCCAGGGGCGGCTGTAAAGTCTGTGGAGTGCCGCTGTGTCCCTGGATGAAATGAGAAAATGGGTGAAAAAATGGCAAAGTGTCAAGGGAGAAATTCAGAAACCCAGGCCGAGCTGCCTGGAGCCCAGGGGCGGCTGCAAAGTCTGTGGAGAGCCGCTGTGTCCCTGGATGAAATGAGAAAAAAGGTGAAAAAATGGCAAAGTGTCAAGGGAGAAATTCAGAAACTCAGGCCGAGCTGCCTGGAGCCTCAAAGCGGATAGAAATAGCGTGGAGAGCCGCTGTTAAGCCAGACGCCCTCTGGCGGACACAGGCAGGAGTTGCAGTAAATGCATTGAAGTCAATGGGCGAGAGTAAGCCATGCCTTGCGTCCTGGAGCCCAGGGGCGGTTCTAAAGTCTGTGAGAGCCGCTGTGTCCCTGGATGAAATGAGAAAAAGGGTGAAAAAATGGCAAAGTGTCAAGGGAGCTAGGCAGAAACCCATGCCTAGGGTCCTGGAGCCCAGGGGCCGCGGGAAAGTCTGTGGAGAGCCGCTGTTGCCCTGGATGAAATGAGAAAAAAGGTGAAAAAATGGCAAAGTGTCAAGGGAGAAATTCAGAAACTCAGGCCGAGCTGCCTGGAGCCCAGGGGCGGTTCTAAAGTGTGTGGAGAGCCGCTGTGTCCCTGGATGAATTGAGAAAAAGGGTGAAAAAATGGCAAAGTGTCAAGGGAGCTAGGCAGAAACCCATGCCTAGGGTCCTGGAGCCCAGGGGCGGCTGCAAAGTCTGTGGAGAGCCGCTGTGTCCCTGGATGAAATGAGAAAAAGGGTGGAAAAATGGCAAAGTGTCAAGGGAGCTAGGCAGAAACCCATGCCGAGCTGCCTGGAGCCCAGGGGCGGCTGTAAAGTCTGTGGAGTGCCGCTGTGTCCCTGGATGAAATGAGAAAAAGGGTGAAAAAATGGCAAAGTGTCAAGGGAGAAATTCAGAAACTCAGGCCGAGCTGCCTGGAGCCCAGGGGCGGTTCTAAAGTGTGTGGAGAGCCGCTGTGTCCCTGGATGAATTGAGAAAAAGGGTGAAAAAATGGCAAAGTGTCAAGGGAGCTAGGCAGAAACCCATGCCTAGGGTCCTGGAGCCCAGGGGCGGCTGCAAAGTCTGTGGAGAGCCGCTGTGTCCCTGGATGAAATGAGAAAAAGGGTGGAAAAATGGCAAAGTGTCAAGGGAGAAATTCAGAAACCCAGGCCGAGCTGCCTGGAGCCCAGGGGCGGCTGCAAAGTCTGTGGAGAGCCGCTGTGTCCCTGGATGAAATGAGAAAAAAGGTGGAAAAATGGCAAAGTGTCAAGGGAGCTAGGCAGAAACCCATGCCTAGGGTCCTGGAGCCCAGGGGCCGCGGGAAAGTCTGTGGAGAGCCGCTGTGTCCCTGGATGAAATGAGAAAAAAGGTGAAAAAGTAACAAAGTGTCAAGGGAGAAATTCAGAAACCCAGGCCGAGCTGCCTGGAGCCCAGGGGCGGCTGCAAAGTCTGTGGAGAGCCGCTGTGTCCCTGGATGAAATGAGAAAAAGGGTGAAAAAATGGCAAAGTGTCAAGGGAAAAATTCAGAAACCCATGCCTAGGGTCCTGGAGCCCAGGGGCGGCTGCAAAGTCTGTGGAGAGCCGCTGTGTCCCTGGATGAAATGAGAAAAAAGGTGAAAAAATGGCAAAGTGTCAAGGGAGAAATTCAGAAACCCAGGCCGAGCTGCCTGGAGCCCAGGGGCGGCTGTAAAGTCTGTGGAGTGCCGCTGTGTCCCTGGATGAAATGAGAAAAAAGGTGAAAAAATGGCAAAGTGTCAAGGGAGCTAGGCAGAAACCCATGCCTAGGGTCCTGGAGCCCAGGGGCGGTTCTAAAGTCTGTGAGAGCCGCTGTGTCCCTGGATGAATTGAGAAAAAGGGTGAAAAAATGGCAAAGTGTCAAGGGAGCTAGGCAGAAACCCATGCCGAGCTGCCTGGAGCCCAGGGGCGGCTGTAAAGTCTGTGGAGTGCCGCTGTGTCCCTGGATGAAATGAGAAAATGGGTGAAAAAATGGCAAAGTGTCAAGGGAGAAATTCAGAAACCCAGGCCGAGCTGCCTGGAGCCCAGGGGCGGCTGCAAAGTCTGTGGAGAGCCGCTGTGTCCCTGGATGAAATGAGAAAAAAGGTGAAAAAATGGCAAAGTGTCAAGGGAGAAATTCAGAAACTCAGGCCGAGCTGCCTGGAGCCTCAAAGCGGATAGAAATAGCGTGGAGAGCCGCTGTTAAGCCAGACGCCCTCTGGCGGACACAGGCAGGAGTTGCAGTAAATGCATTGAAGTCAATGGGCGAGAGTAAGCCATGCCTTGCGTCCTGGAGCCCAGGGGCGGTTCTAAAGTCTGTGAGAGCCGCTGTGTCCCTGGATGAAATGAGAAAAAGGGTGAAAAAATGGCAAAGTGTCAAGGGAGCTAGGCAGAAACCCATGCCTAGGGTCCTGGAGCCCAGGGGCCGCGGGAAAGTCTGTGGAGAGCCGCTGTTGCCCTGGATGAAATGAGAAAAAAGGTGAAAAAATGGCAAAGTGTCAAGGGAGAAATTCAGAAACTCAGGCCGAGCTGCCTGGAGCCCAGGGGCGGTTCTAAAGTGTGTGGAGAGCCGCTGTGTCCCTGGATGAATTGAGAAAAAGGGTGAAAAAATGGCAAAGTGTCAAGGGAGCTAGGCAGAAACCCATGCCTAGGGTCCTGGAGCCCAGGGGCGGCTGCAAAGTCTGTGGAGAGCCGCTGTGTCCCTGGATGAAATGAGAAAAAGGGTGGAAAAATGGCAAAGTGTCAAGGGAGCTAGGCAGAAACCCATGCCGAGCTGCCTGGAGCCCAGGGGCGGCTGTAAAGTCTGTGGAGTGCCGCTGTGTCCCTGGATGAAATGAGAAAAAGGGTGAAAAAATGGCAAAGTGTCAAGGGAGAAATTCAGAAACTCAGGCCGAGCTGCCTGGAGCCCAGGGGCGGTTCTAAAGTGTGTGGAGAGCCGCTGTGTCCCTGGATGAATTGAGAAAAAGGGTGAAAAAATGGCAAAGTGTCAAGGGAGCTAGGCAGAAACCCATGCCTAGGGTCCTGGAGCCCAGGGGCGGCTGCAAAGTCTGTGGAGAGCCGCTGTGTCCCTGGATGAAATGAGAAAAAGGGTGGAAAAATGGCAAAGTGTCAAGGGAGAAATTCAGAAACCCAGGCCGAGCTGCCTGGAGCCCAGGGGCGGCTGCAAAGTCTGTGGAGAGCCGCTGTGTCCCTGGATGAAATGAGAAAAAAGGTGGAAAAATGGCAAAGTGTCAAGGGAGCTAGGCAGAAACCCATGCCTAGGGTCCTGGAGCCCAGGGGCCGCGGGAAAGTCTGTGGAGAGCCGCTGTGTCCCTGGATGAAATGAGAAAAAAGGTGAAAAAGTAACAAAGTGTCAAGGGAGAAATTCAGAAACCCAGGCCGAGCTGCCTGGAGCCCAGGGGCGGCTGCAAAGTCTGTGGAGAGCCGCTGTGTCCCTGGATGAAATGAGAAAAAGGGTGAAAAAATGGCAAAGTGTCAAGGGAAAAATTCAGAAACCCATGCCTAGGGTCCTGGAGCCCAGGGGCGGCTGCAAAGTCTGTGGAGAGCCGCTGTGTCCCTGGATGAAATGAGAAAAAAGGTGAAAAAATGGCAAAGTGTCAAGGGAGAAATTCAGAAACCCAGGCCGAGCTGCCTGGAGCCCAGGGGCGGCTGTAAAGTCTGTGGAGTGCCGCTGTGTCCCTGGATGAAATGAGAAAAAAGGTGAAAAAATGGCAAAGTGTCAAGGGAGCTAGGCAGAAACCCATGCCTAGGGTCCTGGAGCCCAGGGGCGGTTCTAAAGTCTGTGAGAGCCGCTGTGTCCCTGGATGAATTGAGAAAAAGGGTGAAAAAATGGCAAAGTGTCAAGGGAGCTAGGCAGAAACCCATGCCGAGCTGCCTGGAGCCCAGGGGCGGCTGTAAAGTCTGTGGAGTGCCGCTGTGTCCCTGGATGAAATGAGAAAATGGGTGAAAAAATGGCAAAGTGTCAAGGGAGAAATTCAGAAACCCAGGCCGAGCTGCCTGGAGCCCAGGGGCGGCTGCAAAGTCTGTGGAGAGCCGCTGTGTCCCTGGATGAAATGAGAAAAAAGGTGAAAAAATGGCAAAGTGTCAAGGGAGAAATTCAGAAACTCAGGCCGAGCTGCCTGGAGCCTCAAAGCGGATAGAAATAGCGTGGAGAGCCGCTGTTAAGCCAGACGCCCTCTGGCGGACACAGGCAGGAGTTGCAGTAAATGCATTGAAGTCAATGGGCGAGAGTAAGCCATGCCTTGCGTCCTGGAGCCCAGGGGCGGTTCTAAAGTCTGTGAGAGCCGCTGTGTCCCTGGATGAAATGAGAAAAAGGGTGAAAAAATGGCAAAGTGTCAAGGGAGCTAGGCAGAAACCCATGCCTAGGGTCCTGGAGCCCAGGGGCCGCGGGAAAGTCTGTGGAGAGCCGCTGTTGCCCTGGATGAAATGAGAAAAAAGGTGAAAAAATGGCAAAGTGTCAAGGGAGAAATTCAGAAACTCAGGCCGAGCTGCCTGGAGCCCAGGGGCGGTTCTAAAGTGTGTGGAGAGCCGCTGTGTCCCTGGATGAATTGAGAAAAAGGGTGAAAAAATGGCAAAGTGTCAAGGGAGCTAGGCAGAAACCCATGCCTAGGGTCCTGGAGCCCAGGGGCGGCTGCAAAGTCTGTGGAGAGCCGCTGTGTCCCTGGATGAAATGAGAAAAAGGGTGGAAAAATGGCAAAGTGTCAAGGGAGCTAGGCAGAAACCCATGCCGAGCTGCCTGGAGCCCAGGGGCGGCTGTAAAGTCTGTGGAGTGCCGCTGTGTCCCTGGATGAAATGAGAAAAAGGGTGAAAAAATGGCAAAGTGTCAAGGGAGAAATTCAGAAACTCAGGCCGAGCTGCCTGGAGCCCAGGGGCGGTTCTAAAGTGTGTGGAGAGCCGCTGTGTCCCTGGATGAATTGAGAAAAAGGGTGAAAAAATGGCAAAGTGTCAAGGGAGCTAGGCAGAAACCCATGCCTAGGGTCCTGGAGCCCAGGGGCGGCTGCAAAGTCTGTGGAGAGCCGCTGTGTCCCTGGATGAAATGAGAAAAAGGGTGGAAAAATGGCAAAGTGTCAAGGGAGAAATTCAGAAACCCAGGCCGAGCTGCCTGGAGCCCAGGGGCGGCTGCAAAGTCTGTGGAGAGCCGCTGTGTCCCTGGATGAAATGAGAAAAAAGGTGGAAAAATGGCAAAGTGTCAAGGGAGCTAGGCAGAAACCCATGCCTAGGGTCCTGGAGCCCAGGGGCCGCGGGAAAGTCTGTGGAGAGCCGCTGTGTCCCTGGATGAAATGAGAAAAAAGGTGAAAAAGTAACAAAGTGTCAAGGGAGAAATTCAGAAACCCAGGCCGAGCTGCCTGGAGCCCAGGGGCGGCTGCAAAGTCTGTGGAGAGCCGCTGTGTCCCTGGATGAAATGAGAAAAAGGGTGAAAAAATGGCAAAGTGTCAAGGGAAAAATTCAGAAACCCATGCCTAGGGTCCTGGAGCCCAGGGGCGGCTGCAAAGTCTGTGGAGAGCCGCTGTGTCCCTGGATGAAATGAGAAAAAAGGTGAAAAAATGGCAAAGTGTCAAGGGAGAAATTCAGAAACCCAGGCCGAGCTGCCTGGAGCCCAGGGGCGGCTGTAAAGTCTGTGGAGTGCCGCTGTGTCCCTGGATGAAATGAGAAAAAAGGTGAAAAAATGGCAAAGTGTCAAGGGAGCTAGGCAGAAACCCATGCCTAGGGTCCTGGAGCCCAGGGGCGGTTCTAAAGTCTGTGAGAGCCGCTGTGTCCCTGGATGAATTGAGAAAAAGGGTGAAAAAATGGCAAAGTGTCAAGGGAGCTAGGCAGAAACCCATGCCGAGCTGCCTGGAGCCCAGGGGCGGCTGTAAAGTCTGTGGAGTGCCGCTGTGTCCCTGGATGAAATGAGAAAATGGGTGAAAAAATGGCAAAGTGTCAAGGGAGAAATTCAGAAACCCAGGCCGAGCTGCCTGGAGCCCAGGGGCGGCTGCAAAGTCTGTGGAGAGCCGCTGTGTCCCTGGATGAAATGAGAAAAAAGGTGAAAAAATGGCAAAGTGTCAAGGGAGAAATTCAGAAACTCAGGCCGAGCTGCCTGGAGCCTCAAAGCGGATAGAAATAGCGTGGAGAGCCGCTGTTAAGCCAGACGCCCTCTGGCGGACACAGGCAGGAGTTGCAGTAAATGCATTGAAGTCAATGGGCGAGAGTAAGCCATGCCTTGCGTCCTGGAGCCCAGGGGCGGTTCTAAAGTCTGTGAGAGCCGCTGTGTCCCTGGATGAAATGAGAAAAAGGGTGAAAAAATGGCAAAGTGTCAAGGGAGCTAGGCAGAAACCCATGCCTAGGGTCCTGGAGCCCAGGGGCCGCGGGAAAGTCTGTGGAGAGCCGCTGTTGCCCTGGATGAAATGAGAAAAAAGGTGAAAAAATGGCAAAGTGTCAAGGGAGCTAGGCAGAAACCCATGCCTAGGGTCCTGGAGCCCAGGGGCGGTTCTAAAGTCTGTGAGAGCCGCTGTGTCCCTGGATGAAATGAGAAAAAGGGTGAAAAAATGGCAAAGTGTCAAGGGAGCTAGGCAGAAACCCATGCCTAGGGTCCTGGAGCCCAGGGGCGTTTCTAAAGCCTGTGAGAGCCGCTGTGTCCCTGGATGAAATGAGAAAAAAGGTGAAAAAATGGCAAAGTGTCAAGGGAGAAATTCAGAAACTCAGGCCGAGCTGGCTGGAGCCCAGGGGCGGCTGCAAAGTCTGTGGAGAGCCGCTGTGTCCCTGGATGAAATGAGAAAAAAGGTGAAAAAATGGCAAAGTGTCAAGGGAGCTAGGCAGAAACCCATGCCTAGGGTCCTGGAGCCCAGGGGCGGTTCTAAAGTGTGTGGAGAGCCGCTGTGTCCCTGGATGAAATGAGAAAAAGGGTGAAAAAATGGCAAAGTGTCAAGGGAAAAATTCAGAAACCCATGCCTAGGGTCCTGGAGCCCAGGGGCGGCTGCAAAGTCTGTGGAGAGCCGCTGTGTCCCTGGATGAAATGAGAAAAAAGGTGAAAAAATGGCAAAGTGTCAAGGGAGAAATTCAGAAACCCAGGCCGAGCTGCCTGGAGCCCAGGGGCGGCTGTAAAGTCTGTGGAGTGCCGCTGTGTCCCTGGATGAAATGAGAAAAAAGGTGAAAAAATGGCAAAGTGTCAAGGGAGCTAGGCAGAAACCCATGCCTAGGGTCCTGGAGCCCAGGGGCGGTTCTAAAGTCTGTGAGAGCCGCTGTGTCCCTGGATGAATTGAGAAAAAGGGTGAAAAAATGGCAAAGTGTCAAGGGAGAAATTCAGAAACTCAGGCCGAGCTGCCTGGAGCCCAGGGGCGGCTGTAAAGTCTGTGGAGAGCCGCTGTGTCCCTGGATGAAATGAGAAAAAGGGTGAAAAAATGGCAAAGTGTCAAGGGAAAAATTCAGAAACCCATGCCTAGGGTCCTGGAGCCCAGGGGCGGCTGTAAAGTCTGTGGAGAGCCGCTGTGTCCCTGGATGAATTGAGAAAAAGGGTGAAAAAATGGCAAAGTGTCAAGGGAGCTAGGCAGAAACCCATGCCTAGGGTCCTGGAGCCCAGGGGCGGCTGCAAAGTCTGTGGAGAGCCGCTGTGTCCCTGGATGAAATGAGAAAAAGGGTGGAAAAATGGCAAAGTGTCAAGGGAGAAATTCAGAAACTCAGGCCGAGCTGCCTGGAGCCCAGGGGCGGCTGCAAAGTCTGTGGAGAGCCGCTGTGTCCCTGGATGAAATGAGAAAAAAGGTGGAAAAATGGCAAAGTGTCAAGGGAGCTAGGCAGAAACCCATGCCTAGGGTCCTGGAGCCCAGGGGCGGCTGCAAAGTCTGTGGAAAGCCGCTGTTGCCCTGGATGAAATGAGAAAAAGGGTGAAAAAATGGCAAAGTGTCAAGGGAGCTAGGCAGAAACCCATGCCTAGGGTCCTGGAGCCCAGGGGCCGCGGGAAAGTCTGTGGAGAGCCGCTGTGTCCCTGGATGAAATGAGAAAAAAGGTGAAAAAATGGCAAAGTGTCAAGGGAGCTAGGCAGAAACCCATGCCTAGGGTCCTGGAGCCCAGGGGCCGCGGGAAAGTCTGTGGAGAGCCGCTGTGCCCCTGGATGAAATGAGAAAAAGGGTGAAAAAATGGCAAAGTGTCAAGGGAGCTAGGCAGAAACCCATGCCTAGGGTCCTGGAGCCCAGGGGCCGCGGGAAAGTCTGTGGAGAGCCGCTGTGTCCCTGGATGAAATGAGAAAAAAGGTGAAAAAATGGCAAAGTGTCAAGGGAGCTAGGCAGAAACCCATGCCTAGGGTCCTGGAGCCCAGGGGCCGCGGGAAAGTCTGTGGAGAGCCGCTGTGCCCCTGGATGAAATGAGAAAAAGGGTGAAAAAATGGCAAAGTGTCAAGGGAGCTAGGCAGAAACCCATGCCTAGGGTCCTGGAGCCCAGGGGCCGCGGGAAAGTCTGTGGAGAGCCGCTGTGTCCCTGGATGAAATGAGAAAAAAGGTGAAAAAATGGCAAAGTGTCAAGGGAGCTAGGCAGAAACCCATGCCTAGGGTCCTGGAGCCCAGGGGCCGCGGGAAAGTCTGTGGAGAGCCGCTGTGTCCCTGGATGAAATGAGAAAAAAGGTGAAAAAGTAACAAAGTGTCAAGGGAGAAATTCAGAAACCCAGGCCGAGCTGCCTGGAGCCTCAAAGCGGATAGAAATAGCGTGGAGAGCCGCTGTTAAGCCAGACGCCCTCTGGCGGACACAGGCAGGAGTTGCAGTAAATGCATTGAAGTCAATGGGCGAGAGTACCCAATGCGCCAAAAAAGTGCTGAAAATATGACAAAGTGTCAAATGAATGGGAGTCAATGGGCGAGAGTACCCAATGCGCCAAAAAAGTGCTGAAAATATGACAAAGTGTCAAATGAATGGGAGTCAATGGGCGAGAGTACCCAATGCACAAAAAAAGTGCTGAAAAAGTCCACACGAGCCTAGTCAGAAATGCAGGCCGAGGCGGCTAAAGCCCCAAAGCGGCTATAAAAAGCGTGGAGAGCCGCTGTCGCCCCGGAGGAACGGAGAAAAAGTGCTGAAAAAAGGCCTAAATCCTAACGGACCTAGGCGGAAGTGCAGGCGAGGCGGCAGGAGTCTGAAAACCGCTATAAAAAGCGTGGAGAGCCGCTGTCGCCCCGGAGAAACGGAGAAAAAGTGCTGAAAAAAGGCCTAAATCCTAACGGACCTAGGCGGAAGTGCAGGCGAGGCGGCAGGAGTCTGAAAACGGCTATAAAATGCGTGGAGAGCCGCTGTCGCCCCGGAGAAACGGAGAAAAAGTGCTGAAAAAAGGCCTAAATCCTAACGGACCGAGGCGGAAGTGCAGGCGAGGCGGCAGGAGTCTGAAAACGGCTATAAAATGCGTGGAGAGCCGCTGTCGCCCCGGAGGAACGGAGAAAAAGTGCTGAAAAAAGGCCTAAATCCTAACGGACCGAGGCGGAAGTGCAGGCGAGGCGGCAGGAGTCTGAAAACGGCTATAAAATGCGTGGAGAGCCGCTGTCGCCCCGGAGGAACGGAGAAAAAGTGCTGAAAAAAGGCCTAAATCCTAACGGACCGAGGCGGAAGTGCAGGCGAGGCGGCAGGAGTCTGAAAACGGCTATAAAATGCGTGGAGAGCCGCTGTCGCCCCGGAGGAACGGAGAAAAAGTGCTGAAAAAAGGCCTAAATCCTAACGGACCGAGGCGGAAGTGCAGGCGAGGCGGCAGGAGTCTGAAAACGGCTATAAAATGCGTGGAGAGCCGCTGTCGCCCCGGAGGAACGGAGAAAAAGTGCTGAAAAAAGGCCTAAATCCTAACGGACCGAGGCGGAAGTGCAGGCGAGGCGGCAGGAGTCTGAAAGCGGCTATAAAACGCGTGGAGAGCCGCTCGGATGATTTTTCAAAGTGTCAAATGAATGGGAGTGAATGGGGCAGAGTACCCAATGTGTAAAAAAAGTGCTGAAAAAACGACAAAGTCCACACGAGCCTAGTCAGAAATGCAGTCCGAGGCGGCTGGAGCCCCAAAGCGGCTATAAAACGCGTGGAGAGCCGCTCGGATGATTTTTCAAAGTGTCAAATGAATGGGAGTGAATGGGGCAGAGTACCCAATGTGTAAAAAAAGTGCTGAAAAAACGACAAAGTCCACACGAGCCTAGTCAGAAATGCAGTCCGAGGCGGCTGGAGCCCCAAAGCGGCTATAAAACGCGTGGAGAGCCGCTCGGATGATTTTTCAAAGTGTGAAATGAATGGGAGTGAATGGGGCGGAGTACCCAATGCGCGAAAAAAGTGCTGAAAAAACGACAAAGTCCACACGAGCCTAGTCAGAAATGAAGGCCGAGGCGGCTGGAGCCCCAAAGCGGCTATAAAATGCGTGGAGAGCCGCTCGGATGATTTTTCTAAGTGTGAAATGAATGGGAGTGAATGGGGCGGAGTACCCAATGCGCGAAAAAAGTGCTGAAAAAACGACAAAGTGTCAAATGAATGGGAGTGAATGGGCGGAGTACCCAATGCGTGAAAAAAGGTCTGGAAAAACGACAAAGTGTCAAATGAATGGGAGTCAATGGGCGGAGTACCCAATGCGCGAAAAAAGTGCTGAAAAAATGACAAAGTGTCAAATGAATGGGAGTCAATGAGTGTTTTGGTCGACCAGGAAAAAACGCGTTTACGGGAGAGGGTAAATCAGCCGAGAGGGGGGGGGGGGGTATACTTTACCCTCTCCCGTAAATGCCATTTTTCCTGGTTGACCAAAACACCTCCAGCACGATTTCGGAAACCCAGTTTTTAGAAACACTGACCTCCAGGGGAAGTACCGAGAAAAGCACACTTTTGAATCCGCTTTTGACGCACTGAAACACGGACGTGAGCTGGGGCTGTGCCGCTCTTGGAAAACCCCTGGAGGTTATTTTCTAAAACGGGTTTCCGCGTCCCCCTGGGCGCCCGTGTTGGGCCGCGCAAGGCGGTCCGGGCTGCCCACCCCATCTGAGTGCCCCGTTGGGCCGCGTGCATGGCAGGCATCCAAGGAAGGCTGATGAGCAGCGGTGATGATGATGATGAGACACCAGCTGCAATTTTGACAAAGTGTCACCTCTCAAGCATTTCCAAGCGTGACACAAACAAAAGGGAACGGGAACTTTGATATGAGTGACTTGTGCTTCTTTTTCTCTAAGTGTCACTCCACAGCTGGCACCCAGGCTGTGTGACGCAGGTGTCCGACGAGGAGCGCCCGCGATGGGCCGCGTCAGGCGGCCCGGGCCGCGCTATCACCTCCGGATGACAACATCCAAAGGAGCACGTTGGTGCTTGCTGGGAGTTTGCGCACGCGATAGGCGACGCCTGGCGGCCCTGGCCGCGCCTCGCCAGCGGGTAATGACGACCGCGAGCGCCATGCTGCGCCGATGGAGCTGTCCGAGGAGCGAGAGCGCCCGCCATGGGCGGCATCCGGCGGCCCCTGGCCGTGCTTCGTCTGCGGGTCGCTCTCCACCTCCGGGTGGCCAATCCGAGGTGTCCGCAAAGTGTGTGCGCTCGCCATGGGCGGCATCCGGCGGCCTCTGGCCGTGCTTCGTCTGCGGGTGCACACTAGGCGCGGTGGCTTTGTCCGCGCTCCACCTCCGGGTGGCGAATCCCAAAAAGCAGCACTTGGGTGCTTCGTAGGTGTCAGAAAAGTGTGTGCGCCCGCCATGGGCGGCATCCGGCGGCCTCTGGCCGTGCTTCGTCTGCGGGCGCACACTCGGAGCGAGGCTGCTGCTCGCTCCGGCGCGGTGGCTGGGTCCGCGCTCCACCTCCGGGTGGCGGAAGGAATCGAAAAGGAGCACTTTGCTGCTTCGCAGGTGTCAGAGGAGTGGGAGCGCCCGCCATGGGCGGCATCCGGCGGCCCCTGGCCGTGCTTCGTCTGCGGGTCGCTCTCCACCTCCGGGTGGCCCACTCCAAAGAAAATAAAAAAGGAGCCCAGCTCACTGGAAGGCAAGCTGAGGCTCCGGCGCGGGTAAGAGGGGCCCGCGCCTCACCTCCGGGTGTCCGACAAAGAGGAGCCGAGTGTGCTCATTGGAGGCCAGTGGGACCTCCGGCGCGGTAGCAGGGCCCGCGCTTCACCTCCGGGTGTCCGACAGAGAGGAGCCGAGTGCTCACTGGAGGCGAGTGACACCTCCGGCGCGGCCACCCGGGGGGCCATTGCCCCCCACCCGGCCGCGCTCGCACGCACCCCAACCCCCTGAGCCCCCACTGACCTAGCGGTAAACCAGACCCGCCTTTGGAGGGCCCCCGCCGGCCGGCCGTGGTGCCGGTGTTCGGGCGGACGGCTCCTCCAGCCTGCGGGTTGGCCTCAATGGGCAAGTGCACATGGCACCCGTGAAGCCGATGATTGCCGAGGCAGCGGTTCGCCGTCCCCTCGTCACACGCGTGTCGCACTCTGCCCGACCTATCGGTAGCGAGATCGAGACGACCCGTCTGACCCAGTTGTCCTCCATCGGCGCCGCGCCGGTTCGGCCCCCGCATCGCCGCCATCTCTCGGGACAGGTGCCCGCCTGGGCGGTTCCAAGGTGCGTGGGAAGCAGCGACGGCGGCAGGCAAGTCCGGAAACACCCTTTCTCTTAACCTCAGGCAACCGCGCAGCGTGAGGGCGCTGCGTGGCGGGCCGCCCCTCTTGTGGACTCGCAGCAGTTCGCGACCACCTCTGAGCCGTGACGGAGGCCCGGTGAAGGGAATGCCCCGGCTACGCCACTAGCTGCGTCCCGGGGAGAGCCTGGGAGCCGGCGCCATGCCGTCCCCCTCCACGGCGACCCGGTCCAAGCCCGGGGGGGCCGCGCGCCGCGCCCCTGTCTATCTCTCTTCCTCCTTTTTCCAGCGGCCGCGGCCCCACGTCCGCCCCCCCCCCTTGGCGCGACGCGAGTCTACCTGGTTGATCCTGCCAGTAGCATATGCTTGTCTCAAAGATTAAGCCATGCAAGTCTAAGTACACACGGCGATGTACAGTGAAACTGCGAATGGCTCATTAAATCAGTTATGGTTCCTTTGATCGCTCCACCGTTACTTGGATAACTGTGGCAATTCTAGAGCTAATACATGCCTACGAGCGCTGACCCTGGCGGGGATGCGTGCATTTATCAGACCGAAAACCCATGCGGGGCGCCTCCCTCCGGGGACCGCCCCGGCCGCTTTGGTGACTCTAGATAACCTGGTGCCGATCGCTGGCCCCCCGTGGCGGCGACGTCTCATTCGAATGTCTGCCCTATCAACTTTCGATGGTACTTTGTGTGCCTACCATGGTGACCACGGGTAACGGGGAATCAGGGTTCGATTCCGGAGAGGGAGCCTGAGAAATGGCTACCACATCCAAGGAAGGCAGCAGGCGCGCAAATTACCCACTCCCGACCCGGGG
>NW_026559816.1:15000-22500 GCF_027744805.1 Dunckerocampus dactyliophorus | reverse complement strand
CAGTGTTTCTAAAAACTGGGTTTCCGAAATCGTGCTGGAGGTGTTTTGGTCAACCAGGAAAAATGGCATTTACGGGAGAGGGTAAAGTATACCCCCCCCCCCCCCTCTCGGCTGATTTACCCTCTCCCGTAAACGCGTTTTTTCCTGGTCGACCAAAACACTCATTGACTCCCATTCATTTGACACTTTGTCATTTTTTCAGCACTTTTTTCGCGCATTGGGTACTCCGCCCATTGACTCCCATTCATTTGACACTTTGTCGTTTTTCCAGACCTTTTTTCACGCATTGGGTACTCCGCCCATTCACTCCCATTCATTTGACACTTTGTCGTTTTTTCAGCACTTTTTTCGCGCATTGGGTACTCCGCCCCATTCACTCCCATTCATTTCACACTTAGAAAAATCATCCGAGCGGCTCTCCACGCATTTTATAGCCGCTTTGGGGCTCCAGCCGCCTCGGCCTTCATTTCTGACTAGGCTCGTGTGGACTTTGTCGTTTTTTCAGCACTTTTTTCGCGCATTGGGTACTCCGCCCCATTCACTCCCATTCATTTCACACTTTGAAAAATCATCCGAGCGGCTCTCCACGCGTTTTATAGCCGCTTTGGGGCTCCAGCCGCCTCGGACTGCATTTCTGACTAGGCTCGTGTGGACTTTGTCGTTTTTTCAGCACTTTTTTTACACATTGGGTACTCTGCCCCATTCACTCCCATTCATTTGACACTTTGAAAAATCATCCGAGCGGCTCTCCACGCGTTTTATAGCCGCTTTGGGGCTCCAGCCGCCTCGGACTGCATTTCTGACTAGGCTCGTGTGGACTTTGTCGTTTTTTCAGCACTTTTTTTACACATTGGGTACTCTGCCCCATTCACTCCCATTCATTTGACACTTTGAAAAATCATCCGAGCGGCTCTCCACGCGTTTTATAGCCGCTTTCAGACTCCTGCCGCCTCGCCTGCACTTCCGCCTCGGTCCGTTAGGATTTAGGCCTTTTTTCAGCACTTTTTCTCCGTTCCTCCGGGGCGACAGCGGCTCTCCACGCATTTTATAGCCGTTTTCAGACTCCTGCCGCCTCGCCTGCACTTCCGCCTCGGTCCGTTAGGATTTAGGCCTTTTTTCAGCACTTTTTCTCCGTTCCTCCGGGGCGACAGCGGCTCTCCACGCATTTTATAGCCGTTTTCAGACTCCTGCCGCCTCGCCTGCACTTCCGCCTCGGTCCGTTAGGATTTAGGCCTTTTTTCAGCACTTTTTCTCCGTTCCTCCGGGGCGACAGCGGCTCTCCACGCATTTTATAGCCGTTTTCAGACTCCTGCCGCCTCGCCTGCACTTCCGCCTCGGTCCGTTAGGATTTAGGCCTTTTTTCAGCACTTTTTCTCCGTTTCTCCGGGGCGACAGCGGCTCTCCACGCATTTTATAGCCGTTTTCAGACTCCTGCCGCCTCGCCTGCACTTCCGCCTAGGTCCGTTAGGATTTAGGCCTTTTTTCAGCACTTTTTCTCCGTTTCTCCGGGGCGACAGCGGCTCTCCACGCTTTTTATAGCGGTTTTCAGACTCCTGCCGCCTCGCCTGCACTTCCGCCTAGGTCCGTTAGGATTTAGGCCTTTTTTCAGCACTTTTTCTCCGTTCCTCCGGGGCGACAGCGGCTCTCCACGCTTTTTATAGCCGCTTTGGGGCTTTAGCCGCCTCGGCCTGCATTTCTGACTAGGCTCGTGTGGACTTTTTCAGCACTTTTTTTGTGCATTGGGTACTCTCGCCCATTGACTCCCATTCATTTGACACTTTGTCATATTTTCAGCACTTTTTTGGCGCATTGGGTACTCTCGCCCATTGACTCCCATTCATTTGACACTTTGTCATATTTTCAGCACTTTTTTGGCGCATTGGGTACTCTCGCCCATTGACTTCAATGCATTTACTGCAACTCCTGCCTGTGTCCGCCAGAGGGCGTCTGGCTTAACAGCGGCTCTCCACGCTATTTCTATCCGCTTTGAGGCTCCAGGCAGCTCGGCCTGGGTTTCTGAATTTCTCCCTTGACACTTTGTTACTTTTTCACCTTTTTTCTCATTTCATCCAGGGACACAGCGGCTCTCCACAGACTTTCCCGCGGCCCCTGGGCTCCAGGACCCTAGGCATGGGTTTCTGCCTAGCTCCCTTGACACTTTGCCATTTTTTCACCTTTTTTCTCATTTCATCCAGGGACACAGCGGCTCTCCACAGACTTTCCCGCGGCCCCTGGGCTCCAGGACCCTAGGCATGGGTTTCTGCCTAGCTCCCTTGACACTTTGCCATTTTTTCACCCTTTTTCTCATTTCATCCAGGGGCACAGCGGCTCTCCACAGACTTTCCCGCGGCCCCTGGGCTCCAGGACCCTAGGCATGGGTTTCTGCCTAGCTCCCTTGACACTTTGCCATTTTTTCACCTTTTTTCTCATTTCATCCAGGGACACAGCGGCTCTCCACAGACTTTCCCGCGGCCCCTGGGCTCCAGGACCCTAGGCATGGGTTTCTGCCTAGCTCCCTTGACACTTTGCCATTTTTTCACCCTTTTTCTCATTTCATCCAGGGCAACAGCGGCTTTCCACAGACTTTGCAGCCGCCCCTGGGCTCCAGGACCCTAGGCATGGGTTTCTGCCTAGCTCCCTTGACACTTTGCCATTTTTTCACCTTTTTTCTCATTTCATCCAGGGACACAGCGGCTCTCCACAGACTTTCCCGCGGCCCCTGGGCTCCAGGACCCTAGGCATGGGTTTCTGCCTAGCTCCCTTGACACTTTGCCATTTTTTCACCCTTTTTCTCATTTCATCCAGGGCAACAGCGGCTTTCCACAGACTTTGCAGCCGCCCCTGGGCTCCAGGACCCTAGGCATGGGTTTCTGCCTAGCTCCCTTGACACTTTGCCATTTTTTCACCCTTTTTCTCAATTCATCCAGGGACACAGCGGCTCTCCACACACTTTAGAACCGCCCCTGGGCTCCAGGCAGCTCGGCCTGAGTTTCTGAATTTCTCCCTTGACACTTTGCCATTTTTTCACCCTTTTTCTCAATTCATCCAGGGACACAGCGGCTCTCCACACACTTTAGAACCGCCCCTGGGCTCCAGGCAGCTCGGCCTGAGTTTCTGAATTTCTCCCTTGACACTTTGCCATTTTTTCACCCTTTTTCTCATTTCATCCAGGGACACAGCGGCACTCCACAGACTTTACAGCCGCCCCTGGGCTCCAGGCAGCTCGGCATGGGTTTCTGCCTAGCTCCCTTGACACTTTGCCATTTTTCCACCCTTTTTCTCATTTCATCCAGGGACACAGCGGCTCTCCACAGACTTTGCAGCCGCCCCTGGGCTCCAGGACCCTAGGCATGGGTTTCTGCCTAGCTCCCTTGACACTTTGCCATTTTTTCACCCTTTTTCTCAATTCATCCAGGGACACAGCGGCTCTCCACAGACTTTACAGCCGCCCCTGGGCTCCAGGACCCTAGGCATGGGTTTCTGAATTTTTCCCTTGACACTTTGCCATTTTTTCACCCTTTTTCTCATTTCATCCAGGGACACAGCGGCTCTCCACAGACTTTACAGCCGCCCCTGGGCTCCAGGCAGCTCGGCCTGAGTTTCTGAATTTCTCCCTTGACACTTTGCCATTTTTTCACCCTTTTTCTCAATTCATCCAGGGACACAGCGGCTCTCACAGACTTTAGAACCGCCCCTGGGCTCCAGGACCCTAGGCATGGGTTTCTGCCTAGCTCCCTTGACACTTTGCCATTTTTTCACCTTTTTTCTCATTTCATCCAGGGACACAGCGGCACTCCACAGACTTTACAGCCGCCCCTGGGCTCCAGGCAGCTCGGCCTGGGTTTCTGAATTTCTCCCTTGACACTTTGCCATTTTTTCACCTTTTTTCTCATTTCATCCAGGGACACAGCGGCTCTCCACAGACTTTGCAGCCGCCCCTGGGCTCCAGGCAGCTCGGCCTGAGTTTCTGAATTTCTCCCTTGACACTTTGCCATTTTTTCACCTTTTTTCTCATTTCATCCAGGGACACAGCGGCTCTCCACAGACTTTGCAGCCGCCCCTGGGCTCCAGCCAGCTCGGCCTGAGTTTCTGAATTTCTCCCTTGACACTTTGCCATTTTTTCACCTTTTTTCTCATTTCATCCAGGGACACAGCGGCTCTCCACAGACTTTGCAGCCGCCCCTGGGCTCCAGCCAGCTCGGCCTGAGTTTCTGAATTTCTCCCTTGACACTTTGCCATTTTTTCACCTTTTTTCTCATTTCATCCAGGGACACAGCGGCTCTCACAGGCTTTAGAACCGCCCCTGGGCTCCAGGACCCTAGGCATGGGTTTCTGAATTTCTCCCTTGACACTTTGCCATTTTTTCACCCTTTTTCTCATTTCATCCAGGGACACAGCGGCTCTCCACAGACTTTCCCGCGGCCCCTGGGCTCCAGGACCCTAGGCATGGGTTTCTGAATTTCTCCCTTGACACTTTGCCATTTTTTCACCCTTTTTCTCATTTCATCCAGGGACACAGCGGCACTCCACAGACTTTACAGCCGCCCCTGGGCTCCAGGACCCTAGGCATGGGTTTCTGCCTAGCTCCCTTGACACTTTGCCATTTTTTCACCTTTTTTCTCATTTCATCCAGGGACACAGCGGCTCTCCACAGACTTTCCCGCGGCCCCTGGGCTCCAGGACCCTAGGCATGGGTTTCTGCCTAGCTCCCTTGACACTTTGCCATTTTTTCACCTTTTTTCTCATTTCATCCAGGGACACAGCGGCTCTCCACAGACTTTCCCGCGGCCCCTTGGCTCCAGGACCCTAGGCATGGGTTTCTGAATTTCTCCCTTGACACTTTGCCATTTTTTCACCTTTTTTCTCATTTCATCCAGGGCAACAGCGGCTCTCCACAGACTTTCCCGCGGCCCCTGGGCTCCAGGACCCTAGGCATGGGTTTCTGCCTAGCTCCCTTGACACTTTGCCATTTTTTCACCCTTTTTCTCATTTCATCCAGGGACACAGCGGCTCTCACAGACTTTAGAACCGCCCCTGGGCTCCAGGACGCAAGGCATGGCTTACTCTCGCCCATTGACTTCAATGCATTTACTGCAACTCCTGCCTGTGTCCGCCAGAGGGCGTCTGGCTTAACAGCGGCTCTCCACGCTATTTCTATCCGCTTTGAGGCTCCAGGCAGCTCGGCCTGAGTTTCTGAATTTCTCCCTTGACACTTTGCCATTTTTTCACCTTTTTTCTCATTTCATTTCATCAGAAGGACTCGGGCCCCCGCGCGGCACCGGGCAAAGCGGTCTTCTGTACGCCACAACTCCCGCGCCCGACCGCCGGGCGGGGATTCGGCGCTGGGCTCTTCCCTCTTCGCTCGCCGCTACTGAGGGAATCCTGGTTAGTTTCTTTTCCTCCGCTTAGTAATATGCTTAAATTCAGCGGGTCGTCTCGTCTGATCTGAGGTCGTGGTCGAAGGTGGGTGTGGGGGGGTGGCTCCGGAGAGGCTCACCCTGCGGGAAGAGGAGGGCTGCGGCGGGGTGGACGAGACCTCGCGGGTGGCGCCGCCAGCGGCGGACGGAGGGCGCGCGGACGGACGGCGGGACACGCCTCCGCAGCACCGCGCCCTGCCCGGAACTCCCCCCGCCCTGAGCGGGAGGCCCGCGACACCCGGGCATCGCCGGCGAGTTACCGAGGGGTGGAACCGGGGGCAAGGCGGACGCCGAAACCGACCCCGACCACGCCTGGGGCCCCTGCGCGGCCGTTCCCTCACCACCAGGCCTGACTCTCACGAGTCCGCGCTCCTCCGCGACGCCTCCGGTCGACCTGCCGCACGCGCGGCGCGGGCTGCTCAGAGACACGGCGGTCCACCGGCAGCCGCGCCCGCTGACGCGCGGGGCCCGGCGAGGCGCCCTGCAACCCCGGGGAAGGGGAGAGGGTACGGAGAGGAGCGGGAGCTCGATAGACGGCGAGGAGGCGGGAACGCAGCGAGGGAGGCGGGAGGGGACGGCACCGCGCCGCCAAACCCCGGAAACCTCGGAGGTACGCCCAGCGAAACCGGATGAAGGGGCACCGGGGGGAACCGTAACAGGGTCGCGGGCGGGACGGAGGCGGCCGGAGCCGCACGCCGCGCGCCGCGCCGCCGCTTCGGACGCCGGGGGCCTCGAAACCCGTGGCTTTTCTTCCTCTTTCCAGCCAGCTTGCTCTACGGTCTGCACTTAAGGGGACGAAGGCCCGCGGAGGGCCTGCGACACCCCAGCCGCGGGAGCGTAGGCCGAGCGGCCGCCCCCCGCCCGGAGGGCGGGGGGTTGGGCCGGCCTCGTCCGTACTCCCGATTGATTGCCAAGCGACGCTCAGACAGGCGTGGCCCCGGGAGGGACCCGGGGCCGCAAGGTGCGTTCGAAGTGTCGATGATCAATGTGTCCTGCAATTCACATTAGTTCTCGCAGCTAGCTGCGTTCTTCATCGACGCACGAGCCGAGTGATCCACCGCTAAGAGTTGTCAGAGGGGTTTTTGGTGGGCTTGCCACACAAGTGAGTTGGGGGACGGCGCGCCCTCCCTCCCGGGCAGCAGAGGGCGGCCGGCTTCGCCTCAAAAGCCAAGATCATGACAAGGGGGTGAAGATGCCGGTTCGGGGGGGTCGGGTGGGACGAGGGCGCTCGAGCAGAGTACCCCCGCGGTCCTCCCTTCCCCCCGCCCCGCCGCCAGGCGGCGGGTTGGCTCGCCGAGGCCGCGGCGCCCGTCGGAACGCAGCCCGCCCGCGCCGGACCGGCGGTGGCCGCGGGGGACCACCTCCGCCGTACGCGGGCGGGACGGAGCCCGCCGTGCGAACGCGCGCCTCCGCAGAGGCTCGTCCGGGGCCGCGGCGCCCGTCGGAGCAGAGCCCGCCCGCGCCGGACCGGCGGTGGCCGCGGGGGACCACCTCCGCCGTACGCGGGCGGGACGGAGCCCGCCGTGCGAACGCGCGCCCGCGGAGGCCGCGGCGCCCGTCGGAGCAGAGCCCGCCCGCGCCGGACCGGCGGTGGCCGCGGGGGACCACCTCCGCCGTACGCGGGCGGGACGGAGCCCGCCGTGCGAACGCGCACCTCCGCGGAGGCCGCGGCGCCCGTCGGAGCAGAGCCCGCCCGCGCCGGACCGGCGGTGGCCGCGGGGGACCACCTCCGCCGTACGCGGGCGGGACGGAGCCCGCCGTGCGAACGCGCACCTCCTCGGACGAGGAGGGGCCGCGGGCGCCTCCGGCCGGAGCCGGAGACTTTGAACTCGCGCAGAGTACCCGCGGGCCCCCCGGTCTTCTGTTCCGGGGTGTTCCGTGAAGGCGCCCGCGGCGCCCGTCGGGCCGGAGCCCGCCGTGCGGCCGCGCGCACCTCCTTCTTTCCAGCTGGAATGCTGTGTCCGGGGACGACAAGGTCACGGGCGCTCCGGCCGGGGCCGGAGACATTAAACTCCCCTCCTCCCTCCGGAGGAGGGAGGCGAGTTGAGTACCCGCGGCCCCCCCGCCGGGTGGCGGGGTAAAG
>NW_026559816.1:5000-10000 GCF_027744805.1 Dunckerocampus dactyliophorus | reverse complement strand
TGATTTACCCTCTCCCGTAAACGCGTTTTTTCCTGGTCGACCAAAACACTCATTGACTCCCATTCATTTGACACTTTGTCATTTTTTCAGCACTTTTTTCGCGCATTGGGTACTCCGCCCATTGACTCCCATTCATTTGACACTTTGTCGTTTTTCCAGACCTTTTTTCACGCATTGGGTACTCCGCCCATTCACTCCCATTCATTTGACACTTTGTCGTTTTTTCAGCACTTTTTTCGCGCATTGGGTACTCCGCCCCATTCACTCCCATTCATTTCACACTTAGAAAAATCATCCGAGCGGCTCTCCACGCATTTTATAGCCGCTTTGGGGCTCCAGCCGCCTCGGCCTTCATTTCTGACTAGGCTCGTGTGGACTTTGTCGTTTTTTCAGCACTTTTTTCGCGCATTGGGTACTCCGCCCCATTCACTCCCATTCATTTCACACTTTGAAAAATCATCCGAGCGGCTCTCCACGCGTTTTATAGCCGCTTTGGGGCTCCAGCCGCCTCGGACTGCATTTCTGACTAGGCTCGTGTGGACTTTGTCGTTTTTTCAGCACTTTTTTTACACATTGGGTACTCTGCCCCATTCACTCCCATTCATTTGACACTTTGAAAAATCATCCGAGCGGCTCTCCACGCGTTTTATAGCCGCTTTGGGGCTCCAGCCGCCTCGGACTGCATTTCTGACTAGGCTCGTGTGGACTTTGTCGTTTTTTCAGCACTTTTTTTACACATTGGGTACTCTGCCCCATTCACTCCCATTCATTTGACACTTTGAAAAATCATCCGAGCGGCTCTCCACGCGTTTTATAGCCGCTTTCAGACTCCTGCCGCCTCGCCTGCACTTCCGCCTCGGTCCGTTAGGATTTAGGCCTTTTTTCAGCACTTTTTCTCCGTTCCTCCGGGGCGACAGCGGCTCTCCACGCATTTTATAGCCGTTTTCAGACTCCTGCCGCCTCGCCTGCACTTCCGCCTCGGTCCGTTAGGATTTAGGCCTTTTTTCAGCACTTTTTCTCCGTTCCTCCGGGGCGACAGCGGCTCTCCACGCATTTTATAGCCGTTTTCAGACTCCTGCCGCCTCGCCTGCACTTCCGCCTCGGTCCGTTAGGATTTAGGCCTTTTTTCAGCACTTTTTCTCCGTTCCTCCGGGGCGACAGCGGCTCTCCACGCATTTTATAGCCGTTTTCAGACTCCTGCCGCCTCGCCTGCACTTCCGCCTCGGTCCGTTAGGATTTAGGCCTTTTTTCAGCACTTTTTCTCCGTTTCTCCGGGGCGACAGCGGCTCTCCACGCATTTTATAGCCGTTTTCAGACTCCTGCCGCCTCGCCTGCACTTCCGCCTAGGTCCGTTAGGATTTAGGCCTTTTTTCAGCACTTTTTCTCCGTTTCTCCGGGGCGACAGCGGCTCTCCACGCTTTTTATAGCGGTTTTCAGACTCCTGCCGCCTCGCCTGCACTTCCGCCTAGGTCCGTTAGGATTTAGGCCTTTTTTCAGCACTTTTTCTCCGTTCCTCCGGGGCGACAGCGGCTCTCCACGCTTTTTATAGCCGCTTTGGGGCTTTAGCCGCCTCGGCCTGCATTTCTGACTAGGCTCGTGTGGACTTTTTCAGCACTTTTTTTGTGCATTGGGTACTCTCGCCCATTGACTCCCATTCATTTGACACTTTGTCATATTTTCAGCACTTTTTTGGCGCATTGGGTACTCTCGCCCATTGACTCCCATTCATTTGACACTTTGTCATATTTTCAGCACTTTTTTGGCGCATTGGGTACTCTCGCCCATTGACTTCAATGCATTTACTGCAACTCCTGCCTGTGTCCGCCAGAGGGCGTCTGGCTTAACAGCGGCTCTCCACGCTATTTCTATCCGCTTTGAGGCTCCAGGCAGCTCGGCCTGGGTTTCTGAATTTCTCCCTTGACACTTTGTTACTTTTTCACCTTTTTTCTCATTTCATCCAGGGACACAGCGGCTCTCCACAGACTTTCCCGCGGCCCCTGGGCTCCAGGACCCTAGGCATGGGTTTCTGCCTAGCTCCCTTGACACTTTGCCATTTTTTCACCTTTTTTCTCATTTCATCCAGGGACACAGCGGCTCTCCACAGACTTTCCCGCGGCCCCTGGGCTCCAGGACCCTAGGCATGGGTTTCTGCCTAGCTCCCTTGACACTTTGCCATTTTTTCACCCTTTTTCTCATTTCATCCAGGGGCACAGCGGCTCTCCACAGACTTTCCCGCGGCCCCTGGGCTCCAGGACCCTAGGCATGGGTTTCTGCCTAGCTCCCTTGACACTTTGCCATTTTTTCACCTTTTTTCTCATTTCATCCAGGGACACAGCGGCTCTCCACAGACTTTCCCGCGGCCCCTGGGCTCCAGGACCCTAGGCATGGGTTTCTGCCTAGCTCCCTTGACACTTTGCCATTTTTTCACCCTTTTTCTCATTTCATCCAGGGCAACAGCGGCTTTCCACAGACTTTGCAGCCGCCCCTGGGCTCCAGGACCCTAGGCATGGGTTTCTGCCTAGCTCCCTTGACACTTTGCCATTTTTTCACCTTTTTTCTCATTTCATCCAGGGACACAGCGGCTCTCCACAGACTTTCCCGCGGCCCCTGGGCTCCAGGACCCTAGGCATGGGTTTCTGCCTAGCTCCCTTGACACTTTGCCATTTTTTCACCCTTTTTCTCATTTCATCCAGGGCAACAGCGGCTTTCCACAGACTTTGCAGCCGCCCCTGGGCTCCAGGACCCTAGGCATGGGTTTCTGCCTAGCTCCCTTGACACTTTGCCATTTTTTCACCCTTTTTCTCAATTCATCCAGGGACACAGCGGCTCTCCACACACTTTAGAACCGCCCCTGGGCTCCAGGCAGCTCGGCCTGAGTTTCTGAATTTCTCCCTTGACACTTTGCCATTTTTTCACCCTTTTTCTCAATTCATCCAGGGACACAGCGGCTCTCCACACACTTTAGAACCGCCCCTGGGCTCCAGGCAGCTCGGCCTGAGTTTCTGAATTTCTCCCTTGACACTTTGCCATTTTTTCACCCTTTTTCTCATTTCATCCAGGGACACAGCGGCACTCCACAGACTTTACAGCCGCCCCTGGGCTCCAGGCAGCTCGGCATGGGTTTCTGCCTAGCTCCCTTGACACTTTGCCATTTTTCCACCCTTTTTCTCATTTCATCCAGGGACACAGCGGCTCTCCACAGACTTTGCAGCCGCCCCTGGGCTCCAGGACCCTAGGCATGGGTTTCTGCCTAGCTCCCTTGACACTTTGCCATTTTTTCACCCTTTTTCTCAATTCATCCAGGGACACAGCGGCTCTCCACAGACTTTACAGCCGCCCCTGGGCTCCAGGACCCTAGGCATGGGTTTCTGAATTTTTCCCTTGACACTTTGCCATTTTTTCACCCTTTTTCTCATTTCATCCAGGGACACAGCGGCTCTCCACAGACTTTACAGCCGCCCCTGGGCTCCAGGCAGCTCGGCCTGAGTTTCTGAATTTCTCCCTTGACACTTTGCCATTTTTTCACCCTTTTTCTCAATTCATCCAGGGACACAGCGGCTCTCACAGACTTTAGAACCGCCCCTGGGCTCCAGGACCCTAGGCATGGGTTTCTGCCTAGCTCCCTTGACACTTTGCCATTTTTTCACCTTTTTTCTCATTTCATCCAGGGACACAGCGGCACTCCACAGACTTTACAGCCGCCCCTGGGCTCCAGGCAGCTCGGCCTGGGTTTCTGAATTTCTCCCTTGACACTTTGCCATTTTTTCACCTTTTTTCTCATTTCATCCAGGGACACAGCGGCTCTCCACAGACTTTGCAGCCGCCCCTGGGCTCCAGGCAGCTCGGCCTGAGTTTCTGAATTTCTCCCTTGACACTTTGCCATTTTTTCACCTTTTTTCTCATTTCATCCAGGGACACAGCGGCTCTCCACAGACTTTGCAGCCGCCCCTGGGCTCCAGCCAGCTCGGCCTGAGTTTCTGAATTTCTCCCTTGACACTTTGCCATTTTTTCACCTTTTTTCTCATTTCATCCAGGGACACAGCGGCTCTCCACAGACTTTGCAGCCGCCCCTGGGCTCCAGCCAGCTCGGCCTGAGTTTCTGAATTTCTCCCTTGACACTTTGCCATTTTTTCACCTTTTTTCTCATTTCATCCAGGGACACAGCGGCTCTCACAGGCTTTAGAACCGCCCCTGGGCTCCAGGACCCTAGGCATGGGTTTCTGAATTTCTCCCTTGACACTTTGCCATTTTTTCACCCTTTTTCTCATTTCATCCAGGGACACAGCGGCTCTCCACAGACTTTCCCGCGGCCCCTGGGCTCCAGGACCCTAGGCATGGGTTTCTGAATTTCTCCCTTGACACTTTGCCATTTTTTCACCCTTTTTCTCATTTCATCCAGGGACACAGCGGCACTCCACAGACTTTACAGCCGCCCCTGGGCTCCAGGACCCTAGGCATGGGTTTCTGCCTAGCTCCCTTGACACTTTGCCATTTTTTCACCTTTTTTCTCATTTCATCCAGGGACACAGCGGCTCTCCACAGACTTTCCCGCGGCCCCTGGGCTCCAGGACCCTAGGCATGGGTTTCTGCCTAGCTCCCTTGACACTTTGCCATTTTTTCACCTTTTTTCTCATTTCATCCAGGGACACAGCGGCTCTCCACAGACTTTCCCGCGGCCCCTTGGCTCCAGGACCCTAGGCATGGGTTTCTGAATTTCTCCCTTGACACTTTGCCATTTTTTCACCTTTTTTCTCATTTCATCCAGGGCAACAGCGGCTCTCCACAGACTTTCCCGCGGCCCCTGGGCTCCAGGACCCTAGGCATGGGTTTCTGCCTAGCTCCCTTGACACTTTGCCATTTTTTCACCCTTTTTCTCATTTCATCCAGGGACACAGCGGCTCTCACAGACTTTAGAACCGCCCCTGGGCTCCAGGACGCAAGGCATGGCTTACTCTCGCCCATTGACTTCAATGCATTTACTGCAACTCCTGCCTGTGTCC
>NW_026559815.1:17500-30000 GCF_027744805.1 Dunckerocampus dactyliophorus | reverse complement strand
CCAAGTGCTGCTTTTTGGGATTCGCCACCCGGAGGTGGAGCGCGGACAAAGCCACCGCGCCTAGTGTGCACCCGCAGACGAAGCACGGCCAGAGGCCGCCGGATGCCGCCCATGGCGGGCGCACACACTCTTCTGACACCTTCGTAGCACCAAAGTGCTGCTTTTTGGGATTCGCCACCCGGAGGTGGAGCGCGGACAAAGCTACCGCGCCGGAGCGAGCAGGAGCCTCGCTCCGAGTGTGCACCCGCAGACGAAGCACGGCCAGAGGCCGCCGGATGCCGCCCATGGCGAGCGCACACACTTTGCGGACACCTCGGATTGGCCACCCGGAGGTGGAGAGCGACCCGCAGACGAAGCACGGCCAGGGGCCGCCGGATGCCGCCCATGGCGGGCGCTCTCGCTCCTCGGACAGCTCCATCGGCGCAGCATGGCGCTCGCGGTCGTCATTACCCGCTGGCGAGGCGCGGCCAGGGCCGCCAGGCGTCGCCTATCGCGTGCGCAAACTCCCAGCAAGCACCAACGTGCTCCTTTGGATGTTGTCATCCGGAGGTGATAGCGCGGCCCGGGCCGCCTGACGCGGCCCATCGCGGGCGCTCCTCGTCGGACACCTGCGTCACACAGCCTGGGTGCCAGCTGTGGAGTGACACTTGGAGAAAAAGAAGCACAAGTCACTCATATCAAAGTTCCCGTTCCCTTTTGTTTGTGTCACGCTTGGAAATGCTTGAGAGGTGACACTTTGTCAAAATTGCAGCTGGTGTCTCATCATCATCATCACCGCTGCTCATCAGCCTTCCTTGGATGCCTGCCATGCACGCGGCCCAACGGGGCACTCAGATGGGGTGGGCAGCCCGGACCGCCTTGCGCGGCCCAACACGGGCGCCCAGGGGGACGCGGAAACCCGTTTTAGAAAATAACCTCCAGGGGTTTTCCAAGAGCGGCACAGCCCCAGCTCACGTCCGTGTTTCAGTGCGTCAAAAGCGGATTCAAAAGTGTGCTTTTCTCGGTACTTCCCCTGGAGGTCAGTGTTTCTAAAACTGGGTTTCCGAAATCGTGCTGGAGGTGTTTTGGTCAACCAGGAAAAATGGCATTTACGGGAGAGGGTAAAGTATACCCCCCCCCCCCCTCTCGGCTGATTTACCCTCTCCCGTAAACGCGTTTTTTCCTGGTCGACCAAAACACTCATTGACTCCCATTCATTTGACACTTTGTCATTTTTTCAGCACTTTTTTCGCGCATTGGGTACTCCGCCCATTCACTCCCATTCATTTGACACTTTGTCGTTTTTCCAGACCTTTTTTCACGCATTGGGTACTCCGCCCATTCACTCCCATTCATTTGACACTTTGTCGTTTTTTCAGCACTTTTTTCGCGCATTGGGTACTCCGCCCCATTCACTCCCATTCATTTCACACTTAGAAAAATCATCCGAGCGGCTCTCCACGCATTTTATAGCCGCTTTGGGGCTCCAGCCGCCTCGGCCTTCATTTCTGACTAGGCTCGTGTGGACTTTGTCGTTTTTTCAGCACTTTTTTCGCGCATTGGGTACTCCGCCCCATTCACTCCCATTCATTTCACACTTTGAAAAATCATCCGAGCGGCTCTCCACGCATTTTATAGCCGCTTTGGGGCTCCAGCCGCCTCGGCCTTCATTTCTGACTAGGCTCGTGTGGACTTTGTCGTTTTTTCAGCACTTTTTTCGCGCATTGGGTACTCCGCCCCATTCACTCCCATTCATTTGACACTTTGAAAAATCATCCGAGCGGCTCTCCACGCATTTTATAGCCGCTTTGGGGCTCCAGCCGCCTCGGACTGCATTTCTGACTAGGCTCGTGTGGACTTTGTCGTTTTTTCAGCACTTTTTTTACACATTGGGTACTCTGCCCCATTCACTCCCATTCATTTGACACTTTGAAAAATCATCCGAGCGGCTCTCCACGCGTTTTATAGCCGCTTTGGGGCTCCAGCCGCCTCGGACTGCATTTCTGACTAGGCTCGTGTGGACTTTGTCGTTTTTTCAGCACTTTTTTTACACATTGGGTACTCTGCCCCATTCACTCCCATTCATTTGACACTTTGAAAAATCATCCGAGCGGCTCTCCACGCGTTTTATAGCCGCTTTCAGACTCCTGCCGCCTCGCCTGCACTTCCGCCTCGGTCCGTTAGGATTTAGGCCTTTTTTCAGCACTTTTTCTCCGTTCCTCCGGGGCGACAGCGGCTCTCCACGCATTTTATAGCCGTTTTCAGACTCCTGCCGCCTCGCCTGCACTTCCGCCTCGGTCCGTTAGGATTTAGGCCTTTTTTCAGCACTTTTTCTCCGTTCCTCCGGGGCGACAGCGGCTCTCCACGCATTTTATAGCCGTTTTCAGACTCCTGCCGCCTCGCCTGCACTTCCGCCTCGGTCCGTTAGGATTTAGGCCTTTTTTCAGCACTTTTTCTCCGTTCCTCCGGGGCGACAGCGGCTCTCCACGCATTTTATAGCCGTTTTCAGACTCCTGCCGCCTCGCCTGCACTTCCGCCTCGGTCCGTTAGGATTTAGGCCTTTTTTCAGCACTTTTTCTCCGTTTCTCCGGGGCGACAGCGGCTCTCCACGCATTTTATAGCCGTTTTCAGACTCCTGCCGCCTCGCCTGCACTTCCGCCTAGGTCCGTTAGGATTTAGGCCTTTTTTCAGCACTTTTTCTCCGTTTCTCCGGGGCGACAGCGGCTCTCCACGCTTTTTATAGCGGTTTTCAGACTCCTGCCGCCTCGCCTGCACTTCCGCCTCGGTCCGTTAGGACGTGGGCCTTTTTTCAGCACTTTTTCTCCGTTCCTCCGGGGCGACAGCGGCTCTCCACGCTTTTTATAGCCGCTTTGGGGCTCCAGCCGCCTCGGCCTGCATTTCTGACTAGGCTCGTGTGGACTTTTTCAGCACTTTTTTTGTGCATTGGGTACTCTCGCCCATTGACTCCCATTCATTTGACACTTTGTCATATTTTCAGCACTTTTTTGGCGCATTGGGTACTCTCGCCCATTGCCTCCCATTCATTTGACACTTTGTCATATTTTCAGCACTTTTTTGGCGCATTGGGTACTCTCGCCCATTGACTTCAATGCATTTACTGCAACTCCTGCCTGTGTCCGCCAGAGGGCGTCTGGCTTAACAGCGGCTCTCCACGCTATTTCTATCCGCTTTGAGGCTCCAGGCAGCTCGGCCTGGGTTTCTGAATTTCTCCCTTGACACTTTGTTACTTTTTCACCTTTTTTCTCATTTCATCCAGGGACACAGCGGCTCTCCACAGACTTTCCCGCGGCCCCTGGGCTCCAGGACCCTAGGCATGGGTTTCTGAATTTCTCCCTTGACACTTTGCCATTTTTTCACCTTTTTCTTCATTTCATCCAGGGACACAGCGGCTCTCCACAGACTTTCCCGCGGCCCCTGGGCTCCAGGCAGCTCGGCCTGAGTTTCTGAATTTCTCCCTTGACACTTTGCCATTTTTTCACCTTTTTTCTCATTTCATCCAGGGACACAGCGGCACTCCACAGACTTTACAGCCGCCCCTGGGCTCCAGGCAGCTCGGCATGGGTTTCTGCCTAGCTCCCTTGACACTTTGCCATTTTTTCACCTTTTTTCTCATTTCATCCAGGGCAACAGCGGCTCTCACAGACTTTAGAACCGCCCCTGGGCTCCAGGACCCTAGGCATGGGTTTCTGCCTAGCTCCCTTGACACTTTGCCATTTTTTCACCTTTTTTCTCATTTCATCCAGGGACACAGCGGCTCTCCACAGACTTTCCCGCGGCCCCTGGGCTCCAGGACCCTAGGCATGGGTTTCTGCCTAGCTCCCTTGACACTTTGTTACTTTTTCACCCTTTTTCTCATTTCATCCAGGGACACAGCGGCTCTCCACAGACTTTGCATCCGCCCCTGGGCTCCAGGCAGCTCGGCCTGAGTTTCTGAATTTCTCCCTTGACACTTTGCCATTTTTTCACCTTTTTTCTCATTTCATCCAGGGACACAGCGGCTCTCCACAGACTTTCCCGCGGCCCCTGGGCTCCAGGCAGCTCGGCCTGAGTTTCTGAATTTCTCCCTTGACACTTTGCCATTTTTCCACCCTTTTTCTCATTTCATCCAGGGACACAGCGGCTCTCCACAGACTTTACAGCCGCCCCTGGGCTCCAGGACCCTAGGCATGGGTTTCTGAATTTCTCCCTTGACACTTTGCCATTTTTTCACCCTTTTTCTCATTTCATCCAGGGACACAGCGGCTCTCCACAGACTTTGCAGCCGCCCCTGGGCTCCAGGCAGCTCGGCCTGGGTTTCTGAATTTCTCCCTTGACACTTTGCCATTTTTCCACCCTTTTTCTCATTTCATCCAGGGACACAGCGGCACTCCACAGACTTTGCAGCCGCCCCTGGGCTCCAGGCAGCTCGGCCTGAGTTTCTGAATTTCTCCCTTGACACTTTGCCATTTTTCCACCCTTTTTCTCATTTCATCCAGGGACACAGCGGCACTCCACAGACTTTGCAGCCGCCCCTGGGCTCCAGGCAGCTCGGCCTGAGTTTCTGAATTTCTCCCTTGACACTTTGCCATTTTTCCACCTTTTTTCTCATTTCATCCAGGGACACAGCGGCACTCCACAGACTTTACAGCCGCCCCTGGGCTCCAGGCAGCTCGGCCTGAGTTTCTGAATTTCTCCCTTGACACTTTGCCATTTTTTCACCTTTTTTCTCATTTCATCCAGGGACACAGCGGCACTCCACAGACTTTCCCGCGGCCCCTGGGCTCCAGGACCCTAGGCATGGGTTTCTGCCTAGCTCCCTTGACACTTTGCCATTTTTTCACCCTTTTTCTCAATTCATCCAGGGACACAGCGGCTCTCACAGACTTTAGAACCGCCCCTGGGCTCCAGGACCCTAGGCATGGGTTTCTGCCTAGCTCCCTTGACACTTTGCCATTTTTTCACCTTTTTTCTCATTTCATCCAGGGACACAGCGGCTCTCCACAGACTTTCCCGCGGCCCCTGGGCTCCAGGCAGCTCGGCCTGAGTTTCTGAATTTCTCCCTTGACACTTTGCCATTTTTTCACCTTTTTTCTCATTTCATCCAGGGACACAGCGGCACTCCACAGACTTTACAGCCGCCCCTGGGCTCCAGGCAGCTCGGCCTGAGTTTCTGAATTTCTCCCTTGACACTTTGCCATTTTTTCACCTTTTTTCTCATTTCATCCAGGGACACAGCGGCACTCCACAGACTTTACAGCCGCCCCTGGGCTCCAGGCAGCTCGGCCTGAGTTTCTGAATTTCTCCCTTGACACTTTGCCATTTTTTCACCTTTTTTCTCATTTCATCCAGGGACACAGCGGCACTCCACAGACTTTCCCGCGGCCCCTGGGCTCCAGGACCCTAGGCATGGGTTTCTGCCTAGCTCCCTTGACACTTTGCCATTTTTTCACCCTTTTTCTCAATTCATCCAGGGACACAGCGGCTCTCACAGACTTTAGAACCGCCCCTGGGCTCCAGGACCCTAGGCATGGGTTTCTGCCTAGCTCCCTTGACACTTTGCCATTTTTTCACCTTTTTTCTCATTTCATCCAGGGACACAGCGGCTCTCCACAGACTTTGCAGCCGCCCCTGGGCTCCAGGCAGCTCGGCCTGGGTTTCTGAATTTCTCCCTTGACACTTTGCCATTTTTTCACCTTTTTTCTCATTTCATCCAGGGACACAGCGGCTCTCCACAGACTTTGCAGCCGCCCCTGGGCTCCAGGCAGCTCGGCCTGGGTTTCTGAATTTCTCCCTTGACACTTTGCCATTTTTTCACCCTTTTTCTCATTTCATCCAGGGACACAGCGGCACTCCACAGACTTTACAGCCGCCCCTGGGCTCCAGGCAGCTCGGCATGGGTTTCTGCCTAGCTCCCTTGACACTTTGCCATTTTTCCACCCTTTTTCTCATTTCATCCAGGGACACAGCGGCTCTCCACAGACTTTACAGCCGCCCCTGGGCTCCAGGCAGCTCGGCATGGGTTTCTGCCTAGCTCCCTTGACACTTTGCCATTTTTTCACCTTTTTTCTCATTTCATCCAGGGACACAGCGGCTCTCCACAGACTTTACAGCCGCCCCTGGGCTCCAGGACCCTAGGCATGGGTTTCTGAATTTCTCCCTTGACACTTTGCCATTTTTCCACCCATTTTCTCATTTCATCCAGGGACACAGCGGCTCTCACAGACTTTCCCGCGGCCCCTGGGCTCCAGGACCCTAGGCATGGGTTTCTGCCTAGCTCCCTTGACACTTTGTTACTTTTTCACCCTTTTTCTCATTTCATCCAGGGACACAGCGGCTCTCACAGACTTTAGAACCGCCCCTGGGCTCCAGGACCCTAGGCATGGGTTTCTGCCTAGCTCCCTTGACACTTTGCCATTTTTTCACCCTTTTTCTCAATTCATCCAGGGACACAGCGGCTCTCCACACACTTTAGAACCGCCCCTGGGCTCCAGGCAGCTCGGCCTGAGTTTCTGAATTTCTCCCTTGACACTTTGCCATTTTTTCACCTTTTTTCTCATTTCATCCAGGGACACAGCGGCTCTCCACAGACTTTGCAGCCGCCCCTGGGCTCCAGGACCCTAGGCATGGGTTTCTGCCTAGCTCCCTTGACACTTTGCCATTTTTTCACCTTTTTTCTCATTTCATCCAGGGACACAGCGGCTCTCCACAGACTTTGCAGCCGCCCCTGGGCTCCAGGCAGCTCGGCCTGGGTTTCTGAATTTCTCCCTTGACACTTTGCCATTTTTTCACCTTTTTTCTCATTTCATCCAGGGACACAGCGGCTCTCCACAGACTTTCCCGCGGCCCCTGGGCTCCAGGACCCTAGGCATGGGTTTCTGAATTTCTCCCTTGACACTTTGCCATTTTTTCACCTTTTTCTTCATTTCATCCAGGGACACAGCGGCTCTCCACAGACTTTCCCGCGGCCCCTGGGCTCCAGGCAGCTCGGCCTGAGTTTCTGAATTTCTCCCTTGACACTTTGCCATTTTTTCACCTTTTTTCTCATTTCATCCAGGGACACAGCGGCACTCCACAGACTTTACAGCCGCCCCTGGGCTCCAGGCAGCTCGGCATGGGTTTCTGCCTAGCTCCCTTGACACTTTGCCATTTTTTCACCTTTTTTCTCATTTCATCCAGGGCAACAGCGGCTCTCACAGACTTTAGAACCGCCCCTGGGCTCCAGGACCCTAGGCATGGGTTTCTGCCTAGCTCCCTTGACACTTTGCCATTTTTTCACCTTTTTTCTCATTTCATCCAGGGACACAGCGGCTCTCCACAGACTTTCCCGCGGCCCCTGGGCTCCAGGACCCTAGGCATGGGTTTCTGCCTAGCTCCCTTGACACTTTGTTACTTTTTCACCCTTTTTCTCATTTCATCCAGGGACACAGCGGCTCTCCACAGACTTTGCATCCGCCCCTGGGCTCCAGGCAGCTCGGCCTGAGTTTCTGAATTTCTCCCTTGACACTTTGCCATTTTTTCACCTTTTTTCTCATTTCATCCAGGGACACAGCGGCTCTCCACAGACTTTCCCGCGGCCCCTGGGCTCCAGGCAGCTCGGCCTGAGTTTCTGAATTTCTCCCTTGACACTTTGCCATTTTTCCACCCTTTTTCTCATTTCATCCAGGGACACAGCGGCTCTCCACAGACTTTACAGCCGCCCCTGGGCTCCAGGACCCTAGGCATGGGTTTCTGAATTTCTCCCTTGACACTTTGCCATTTTTTCACCCTTTTTCTCATTTCATCCAGGGACACAGCGGCTCTCCACAGACTTTGCAGCCGCCCCTGGGCTCCAGGCAGCTCGGCCTGGGTTTCTGAATTTCTCCCTTGACACTTTGCCATTTTTCCACCCTTTTTCTCATTTCATCCAGGGACACAGCGGCACTCCACAGACTTTGCAGCCGCCCCTGGGCTCCAGGCAGCTCGGCCTGAGTTTCTGAATTTCTCCCTTGACACTTTGCCATTTTTCCACCCTTTTTCTCATTTCATCCAGGGACACAGCGGCACTCCACAGACTTTGCAGCCGCCCCTGGGCTCCAGGCAGCTCGGCCTGAGTTTCTGAATTTCTCCCTTGACACTTTGCCATTTTTCCACCTTTTTTCTCATTTCATCCAGGGACACAGCGGCACTCCACAGACTTTACAGCCGCCCCTGGGCTCCAGGCAGCTCGGCCTGAGTTTCTGAATTTCTCCCTTGACACTTTGCCATTTTTTCACCTTTTTTCTCATTTCATCCAGGGACACAGCGGCACTCCACAGACTTTCCCGCGGCCCCTGGGCTCCAGGACCCTAGGCATGGGTTTCTGCCTAGCTCCCTTGACACTTTGCCATTTTTTCACCCTTTTTCTCAATTCATCCAGGGACACAGCGGCTCTCACAGACTTTAGAACCGCCCCTGGGCTCCAGGACCCTAGGCATGGGTTTCTGCCTAGCTCCCTTGACACTTTGCCATTTTTTCACCTTTTTTCTCATTTCATCCAGGGACACAGCGGCTCTCCACAGACTTTCCCGCGGCCCCTGGGCTCCAGGCAGCTCGGCCTGAGTTTCTGAATTTCTCCCTTGACACTTTGCCATTTTTTCACCTTTTTTCTCATTTCATCCAGGGACACAGCGGCACTCCACAGACTTTACAGCCGCCCCTGGGCTCCAGGCAGCTCGGCCTGAGTTTCTGAATTTCTCCCTTGACACTTTGCCATTTTTTCACCTTTTTTCTCATTTCATCCAGGGACACAGCGGCACTCCACAGACTTTACAGCCGCCCCTGGGCTCCAGGCAGCTCGGCCTGAGTTTCTGAATTTCTCCCTTGACACTTTGCCATTTTTTCACCTTTTTTCTCATTTCATCCAGGGACACAGCGGCACTCCACAGACTTTCCCGCGGCCCCTGGGCTCCAGGACCCTAGGCATGGGTTTCTGCCTAGCTCCCTTGACACTTTGCCATTTTTTCACCCTTTTTCTCAATTCATCCAGGGACACAGCGGCTCTCACAGACTTTAGAACCGCCCCTGGGCTCCAGGACCCTAGGCATGGGTTTCTGCCTAGCTCCCTTGACACTTTGCCATTTTTTCACCTTTTTTCTCATTTCATCCAGGGACACAGCGGCTCTCCACAGACTTTGCAGCCGCCCCTGGGCTCCAGGCAGCTCGGCCTGGGTTTCTGAATTTCTCCCTTGACACTTTGCCATTTTTTCACCTTTTTTCTCATTTCATCCAGGGACACAGCGGCTCTCCACAGACTTTGCAGCCGCCCCTGGGCTCCAGGCAGCTCGGCCTGGGTTTCTGAATTTCTCCCTTGACACTTTGCCATTTTTTCACCCTTTTTCTCATTTCATCCAGGGACACAGCGGCACTCCACAGACTTTACAGCCGCCCCTGGGCTCCAGGCAGCTCGGCATGGGTTTCTGCCTAGCTCCCTTGACACTTTGCCATTTTTCCACCCTTTTTCTCATTTCATCCAGGGACACAGCGGCTCTCCACAGACTTTACAGCCGCCCCTGGGCTCCAGGCAGCTCGGCATGGGTTTCTGCCTAGCTCCCTTGACACTTTGCCATTTTTTCACCTTTTTTCTCATTTCATCCAGGGACACAGCGGCTCTCCACAGACTTTACAGCCGCCCCTGGGCTCCAGGACCCTAGGCATGGGTTTCTGAATTTCTCCCTTGACACTTTGCCATTTTTCCACCCATTTTCTCATTTCATCCAGGGACACAGCGGCTCTCACAGACTTTCCCGCGGCCCCTGGGCTCCAGGACCCTAGGCATGGGTTTCTGCCTAGCTCCCTTGACACTTTGTTACTTTTTCACCCTTTTTCTCATTTCATCCAGGGACACAGCGGCTCTCACAGACTTTAGAACCGCCCCTGGGCTCCAGGACCCTAGGCATGGGTTTCTGCCTAGCTCCCTTGACACTTTGCCATTTTTTCACCCTTTTTCTCAATTCATCCAGGGACACAGCGGCTCTCCACACACTTTAGAACCGCCCCTGGGCTCCAGGCAGCTCGGCCTGAGTTTCTGAATTTCTCCCTTGACACTTTGCCATTTTTTCACCTTTTTTCTCATTTCATCCAGGGACACAGCGGCTCTCCACAGACTTTGCAGCCGCCCCTGGGCTCCAGGACCCTAGGCATGGGTTTCTGCCTAGCTCCCTTGACACTTTGCCATTTTTTCACCTTTTTTCTCATTTCATCCAGGGACACAGCGGCTCTCCACAGACTTTGCAGCCGCCCCTGGGCTCCAGGCAGCTCGGCCTGGGTTTCTGAATTTCTCCCTTGACACTTTGCCATTTTTTCACCTTTTTTCTCATTTCATCCAGGGACACAGCGGCTCTCCACAGACTTTCCCGCGGCCCCTGGGCTCCAGGACCCTAGGCATGGGTTTCTGAATTTCTCCCTTGACACTTTGCCATTTTTTCACCTTTTTCTTCATTTCATCCAGGGACACAGCGGCTCTCCACAGACTTTCCCGCGGCCCCTGGGCTCCAGGCAGCTCGGCCTGAGTTTCTGAATTTCTCCCTTGACACTTTGCCATTTTTTCACCTTTTTTCTCATTTCATCCAGGGACACAGCGGCACTCCACAGACTTTACAGCCGCCCCTGGGCTCCAGGCAGCTCGGCATGGGTTTCTGCCTAGCTCCCTTGACACTTTGCCATTTTTTCACCTTTTTTCTCATTTCATCCAGGGCAACAGCGGCTCTCACAGACTTTAGAACCGCCCCTGGGCTCCAGGACCCTAGGCATGGGTTTCTGCCTAGCTCCCTTGACACTTTGCCATTTTTTCACCTTTTTTCTCATTTCATCCAGGGACACAGCGGCTCTCCACAGACTTTCCCGCGGCCCCTGGGCTCCAGGACCCTAGGCATGGGTTTCTGCCTAGCTCCCTTGACACTTTGTTACTTTTTCACCCTTTTTCTCATTTCATCCAGGGACACAGCGGCTCTCCACAGACTTTGCATCCGCCCCTGGGCTCCAGGCAGCTCGGCCTGAGTTTCTGAATTTCTCCCTTGACACTTTGCCATTTTTTCACCTTTTTTCTCATTTCATCCAGGGACACAGCGGCTCTCCACAGACTTTCCCGCGGCCCCTGGGCTCCAGGCAGCTCGGCCTGAGTTTCTGAATTTCTCCCTTGACACTTTGCCATTTTTCCACCCTTTTTCTCATTTCATCCAGGGACACAGCGGCTCTCCACAGACTTTACAGCCGCCCCTGGGCTCCAGGACCCTAGGCATGGGTTTCTGAATTTCTCCCTTGACACTTTGCCATTTTTTCACCCTTTTTCTCATTTCATCCAGGGACACAGCGGCTCTCCACAGACTTTGCAGCCGCCCCTGGGCTCCAGGCAGCTCGGCCTGGGTTTCTGAATTTCTCCCTTGACACTTTGCCATTTTTCCACCCTTTTTCTCATTTCATCCAGGGACACAGCGGCACTCCACAGACTTTGCAGCCGCCCCTGGGCTCCAGGCAGCTCGGCCTGAGTTTCTGAATTTCTCCCTTGACACTTTGCCATTTTTCCACCCTTTTTCTCATTTCATCCAGGGACACAGCGGCACTCCACAGACTTTGCAGCCGCCCCTGGGCTCCAGGCAGCTCGGCCTGAGTTTCTGAATTTCTCCCTTGACACTTTGCCATTTTTCCACCTTTTTTCTCATTTCATCCAGGGACACAGCGGCACTCCACAGACTTTACAGCCGCCCCTGGGCTCCAGGCAGCTCGGCCTGAGTTTCTGAATTTCTCCCTTGACACTTTGCCATTTTTTCACCTTTTTTCTCATTTCATCCAGGGACACAGCGGCACTCCACAGACTTTCCCGCGGCCCCTGGGCTCCAGGACCCTAGGCATGGGTTTCTGCCTAGCTCCCTTGACACTTTGCCATTTTTTCACCCTTTTTCTCAATTCATCCAGGGACACAGCGGCTCTCACAGACTTTAGAACCGCCCCTGGGCTCCAGGACCCTAGGCATGGGTTTCTGCCTAGCTCCCTTGACACTTTGCCATTTTTTCACCTTTTTTCTCATTTCATCCAGGGACACAGCGGCTCTCCACAGACTTTCCCGCGGCCCCTGGGCTCCAGGCAGCTCGGCCTGAGTTTCTGAATTTCTCCCTTGACACTTTGCCATTTTTTCACCTTTTTTCTCATTTCATCCAGGGACACAGCGGCACTCCACAGACTTTACAGCCGCCCCTGGGCTCCAGGCAGCTCGGCCTGAGTTTCTGAATTTCTCCCTTGACACTTTGCCATTTTTTCACCTTTTTTCTCATTTCATCCAGGGACACAGCGGCACTCCACAGACTTTACAGCCGCCCCTGGGCTCCAGGCAGCTCGGCCTGAGTTTCTGAATTTCTCCCTTGACACTTTGCCATTTTTTCACCTTTTTTCTCATTTCATCCAGGGACACAGCGGCACTCCACAGACTTTCCCGCGGCCCCTGGGCTCCAGGACCCTAGGCATGGGTTTCTGCCTAGCTCCCTTGACACTTTGCCATTTTTTCACCCTTT
>NW_026559815.1:0-5000 GCF_027744805.1 Dunckerocampus dactyliophorus | reverse complement strand
ACTCGGCTCCTCTCTGTCGGACACCCGGAGGTGAAGCGCGGGCCCTGCTACCGCGCCGGAGGTCCCACTGGCCTCCAATGAGCACACTCGGCTCCTCTTTGTCGGACACCCGGAGGTGAGGCGCGGGCCCCTCTTACCCGCGCCGGAGCCTCAGCTTGCCTTCCAGTGAGCTGGGCTCCTTTTTTATTTTCTTTGGAGTGGGCCACCCGGAGGTGGAGAGCGACCCGCAGACGAAGCACGGCCAGGGGCCGCCGGATGCCGCCCATGGCGGGCGCTCCCACTCCTCTGACACCTGCGAAGCAGCAAAGTGCTCCTTTTCGATTCCTTCCGCCACCCGGAGGTGGAGCGCGGACCCAGCCACCGCGCCGGAGCGAGCAGCAGCCTCGCTCCGAGTGTGCGCCCGCAGACGAAGCACGGCCAGAGGCCGCCGGATGCCGCCCATGGCGGGCGCACACACTTTTCTGACACCTACGAAGCACCCAAGTGCTGCTTTTTGGGATTCGCCACCCGGAGGTGGAGCGCGGACAAAGCCACCGCGCCTAGTGTGCACCCGCAGACGAAGCACGGCCAGAGGCCGCCGGATGCCGCCCATGGCGGGCGCACACACTCTTCTGACACCTTCGTAGCACCAAAGTGCTGCTTTTTGGGATTCGCCACCCGGAGGTGGAGCGCGGACAAAGCTACCGCGCCGGAGCGAGCAGGAGCCTCGCTCCGAGTGTGCACCCGCAGACGAAGCACGGCCAGAGGCCGCCGGATGCCGCCCATGGCGAGCGCACACACTTTGCGGACACCTCGGATTGGCCACCCGGAGGTGGAGAGCGACCCGCAGACGAAGCACGGCCAGGGGCCGCCGGATGCCGCCCATGGCGGGCGCTCTCGCTCCTCGGACAGCTCCATCGGCGCAGCATGGCGCTCGCGGTCGTCATTACCCGCTGGCGAGGCGCGGCCAGGGCCGCCAGGCGTCGCCTATCGCGTGCGCAAACTCCCAGCAAGCACCAACGTGCTCCTTTGGATGTTGTCATCCGGAGGTGATAGCGCGGCCCGGGCCGCCTGACGCGGCCCATCGCGGGCGCTCCTCGTCGGACACCTGCGTCACACAGCCTGGGTGCCAGCTGTGGAGTGACACTTGGAGAAAAAGAAGCACAAGTCACTCATATCAAAGTTCCCGTTCCCTTTTGTTTGTGTCACGCTTGGAAATGCTTGAGAGGTGACACTTTGTCAAAATTGCAGCTGGTGTCTCATCATCATCATCACCGCTGCTCATCAGCCTTCCTTGGATGCCTGCCATGCACGCGGCCCAACGGGGCACTCAGATGGGGTGGGCAGCCCGGACCGCCTTGCGCGGCCCAACACGGGCGCCCAGGGGGACGCGGAAACCCGTTTTAGAAAATAACCTCCAGGGGTTTTCCAAGAGCGGCACAGCCCCAGCTCACGTCCGTGTTTCAGTGCGTCAAAAGCGGATTCAAAAGTGTGCTTTTCTCGGTACTTCCCCTGGAGGTCAGTGTTTCTAAAAACTGGGTTTCCGAAATCGTGCTGGAGGTGTTTTGGTCAACCAGGAAAAATGGCATTTACGGGAGAGGGTAAAGTATACCCCCCCCCCCCCTCTCGGCTGATTTACCCTCTCCCGTAAACGCGTTTTTTCCTGGTCGACCAAAACACTCATTGACTCCCATTCATTTGACACTTTGTCATTTTTTCAGCACTTTTTTCGCGCATTGGGTACTCCGCCCATTCACTCCCATTCATTTGACACTTTGTCGTTTTTCCAGACCTTTTTTCACGCATTGGGTACTCCGCCCATTCACTCCCATTCATTTGACACTTTGTCGTTTTTTCAGCACTTTTTTCGCGCATTGGGTACTCCGCCCCATTCACTCCCATTCATTTCACACTTAGAAAAATCATCCGAGCGGCTCTCCACGCATTTTATAGCCGCTTTGGGGCTCCAGCCGCCTCGGCCTTCATTTCTGACTAGGCTCGTGTGGACTTTGTCGTTTTTTCAGCACTTTTTTCGCGCATTGGGTACTCCGCCCCATTCACTCCCATTCATTTCACACTTTGAAAAATCATCCGAGCGGCTCTCCACGCATTTTATAGCCGCTTTGGGGCTCCAGCCGCCTCGGCCTTCATTTCTGACTAGGCTCGTGTGGACTTTGTCGTTTTTTCAGCACTTTTTTCGCGCATTGGGTACTCCGCCCCATTCACTCCCATTCATTTGACACTTTGAAAAATCATCCGAGCGGCTCTCCACGCATTTTATAGCCGCTTTGGGGCTCCAGCCGCCTCGGACTGCATTTCTGACTAGGCTCGTGTGGACTTTGTCGTTTTTTCAGCACTTTTTTTACACATTGGGTACTCTGCCCCATTCACTCCCATTCATTTGACACTTTGAAAAATCATCCGAGCGGCTCTCCACGCGTTTTATAGCCGCTTTGGGGCTCCAGCCGCCTCGGACTGCATTTCTGACTAGGCTCGTGTGGACTTTGTCGTTTTTTCAGCACTTTTTTTACACATTGGGTACTCTGCCCCATTCACTCCCATTCATTTGACACTTTGAAAAATCATCCGAGCGGCTCTCCACGCGTTTTATAGCCGCTTTCAGACTCCTGCCGCCTCGCCTGCACTTCCGCCTCGGTCCGTTAGGATTTAGGCCTTTTTTCAGCACTTTTTCTCCGTTCCTCCGGGGCGACAGCGGCTCTCCACGCATTTTATAGCCGTTTTCAGACTCCTGCCGCCTCGCCTGCACTTCCGCCTCGGTCCGTTAGGATTTAGGCCTTTTTTCAGCACTTTTTCTCCGTTCCTCCGGGGCGACAGCGGCTCTCCACGCATTTTATAGCCGTTTTCAGACTCCTGCCGCCTCGCCTGCACTTCCGCCTCGGTCCGTTAGGATTTAGGCCTTTTTTCAGCACTTTTTCTCCGTTCCTCCGGGGCGACAGCGGCTCTCCACGCATTTTATAGCCGTTTTCAGACTCCTGCCGCCTCGCCTGCACTTCCGCCTCGGTCCGTTAGGATTTAGGCCTTTTTTCAGCACTTTTTCTCCGTTTCTCCGGGGCGACAGCGGCTCTCCACGCATTTTATAGCCGTTTTCAGACTCCTGCCGCCTCGCCTGCACTTCCGCCTAGGTCCGTTAGGATTTAGGCCTTTTTTCAGCACTTTTTCTCCGTTTCTCCGGGGCGACAGCGGCTCTCCACGCTTTTTATAGCGGTTTTCAGACTCCTGCCGCCTCGCCTGCACTTCCGCCTCGGTCCGTTAGGACGTGGGCCTTTTTTCAGCACTTTTTCTCCGTTCCTCCGGGGCGACAGCGGCTCTCCACGCTTTTTATAGCCGCTTTGGGGCTCCAGCCGCCTCGGCCTGCATTTCTGACTAGGCTCGTGTGGACTTTTTCAGCACTTTTTTTGTGCATTGGGTACTCTCGCCCATTGACTCCCATTCATTTGACACTTTGTCATATTTTCAGCACTTTTTTGGCGCATTGGGTACTCTCGCCCATTGCCTCCCATTCATTTGACACTTTGTCATATTTTCAGCACTTTTTTGGCGCATTGGGTACTCTCGCCCATTGACTTCAATGCATTTACTGCAACTCCTGCCTGTGTCCGCCAGAGGGCGTCTGGCTTAACAGCGGCTCTCCACGCTATTTCTATCCGCTTTGAGGCTCCAGGCAGCTCGGCCTGGGTTTCTGAATTTCTCCCTTGACACTTTGTTACTTTTTCACCTTTTTTCTCATTTCATCCAGGGACACAGCGGCTCTCCACAGACTTTCCCGCGGCCCCTGGGCTCCAGGACCCTAGGCATGGGTTTCTGAATTTCTCCCTTGACACTTTGCCATTTTTTCACCTTTTTCTTCATTTCATCCAGGGACACAGCGGCTCTCCACAGACTTTCCCGCGGCCCCTGGGCTCCAGGCAGCTCGGCCTGAGTTTCTGAATTTCTCCCTTGACACTTTGCCATTTTTTCACCTTTTTTCTCATTTCATCCAGGGACACAGCGGCACTCCACAGACTTTACAGCCGCCCCTGGGCTCCAGGCAGCTCGGCATGGGTTTCTGCCTAGCTCCCTTGACACTTTGCCATTTTTTCACCTTTTTTCTCATTTCATCCAGGGCAACAGCGGCTCTCACAGACTTTAGAACCGCCCCTGGGCTCCAGGACCCTAGGCATGGGTTTCTGCCTAGCTCCCTTGACACTTTGCCATTTTTTCACCTTTTTTCTCATTTCATCCAGGGACACAGCGGCTCTCCACAGACTTTCCCGCGGCCCCTGGGCTCCAGGACCCTAGGCATGGGTTTCTGCCTAGCTCCCTTGACACTTTGTTACTTTTTCACCCTTTTTCTCATTTCATCCAGGGACACAGCGGCTCTCCACAGACTTTGCATCCGCCCCTGGGCTCCAGGCAGCTCGGCCTGAGTTTCTGAATTTCTCCCTTGACACTTTGCCATTTTTTCACCTTTTTTCTCATTTCATCCAGGGACACAGCGGCTCTCCACAGACTTTCCCGCGGCCCCTGGGCTCCAGGCAGCTCGGCCTGAGTTTCTGAATTTCTCCCTTGACACTTTGCCATTTTTCCACCCTTTTTCTCATTTCATCCAGGGACACAGCGGCTCTCCACAGACTTTACAGCCGCCCCTGGGCTCCAGGACCCTAGGCATGGGTTTCTGAATTTCTCCCTTGACACTTTGCCATTTTTTCACCCTTTTTCTCATTTCATCCAGGGACACAGCGGCTCTCCACAGACTTTGCAGCCGCCCCTGGGCTCCAGGCAGCTCGGCCTGGGTTTCTGAATTTCTCCCTTGACACTTTGCCATTTTTCCACCCTTTTTCTCATTTCATCCAGGGACACAGCGGCACTCCACAGACTTTGCAGCCGCCCCTGGGCTCCAGGCAGCTCGGCCTGAGTTTCTGAATTTCTCCCTTGACACTTTGCCATTTTTCCACCCTTTTTCTCATTTCATCCAGGGACACAGCGGCACTCCACAGACTTTGCAGCCGCCCCTGGGCTCC